>NW_026251758.1:0-285105 GCF_025024155.1 Gamsiella multidivaricata
GTTGATGAGGAGAACCACAAAGGCGATGAGGCGTTTAGCGGCAGCAATGCACTCATATTCAACAATAACGTCATTTCGGCTACTTCAATGACATTTGATTCAGGAAGAGTGGTTGGTGCAACTATCCGAGAGTTCATGCGGGGCTCGGATATTGCAAATACTCAACAGCAACATGTATAGCGCATGCAAATCATGGCGTTTTAAGAGGAACAGCGCACGCTAATCACAGCTATGGAGCAACGGGTCCTGAGCTCTATTGCCCAGATTGCAGCAGGTCAAGGGCAGGGGCAAGCTGTGCAAGCTGCTTCTGCTTCTGCTTCTGACACCGGACCTTCCAGTCCGGTTTCTACAAATAGGAAAAGAACGCGCTCTGACGCCCCTCACTTTGGAAATTCTGGCCCCTAGTCGTATGTCTCAACTGAAAATAAGTAAAATAAAAATGGCGGTTTGGTGGAGCGAGTGTAGAACGATATAAAATTGCGCAGATGTAGAGACGGGAAAGCGCATGGTCTTGCCTTGCTTATCATTTTCCACGACAGTGAAAGCTAGGTAACTCCCTACGCGTCGGCATGCTTGCAAACGATTGGAGTATCTGAGGTGTCGAAGGATCTAGGGTGAAAAGGTATTTTATTGGCGAATGCTGCTATCTAGTTCTATGCGTAGATAGGGTTATATACTAGTTGCATCGGTGTCAACAGTGCATTGAAATATTGTAGAAACTGGGCGAAGCACTGTCGACATCATAGCATACTAAATCTAGCATTAAACCTTTGCAAAGATCCACGATAGTGATTTTGAATCGTAAAGTACTACTCCAATATGATCACAAACGACTGTCTATTTTCTCTTTCCATGGCACCTCGTCATTCAGCTTCGGAGTGAAATCTGGCTCAATCCTGCCTCATATTGGATTGGACAAAGGGGTAGATTCTCCAGCGATAAGGAAACCGATATGTGAATCTACATGTAGACCTAGTATGACACCCCGTTATCACCGCACTACTGGTAAACAGCAATTTAGTGCGTCGCCCGAGTGTGTCAAGAGTGTAACACACCTGGTATCAGAGAACGGAGCTGAACTACAGTCTATATTAAGGAAGCGATGGCTAAAAAGATCCGGATCCTTAAACGAATTGAGGTGATGGGACTAGATGTGTGATAGAAGCAAGAGCAATCTATTAACAATTACGTATTGGGTACGATGGCGCGTGGTCAGGGCAGAAGGAAAAAAGTTCGGGCTGGTATAGAGAGAGAGGTGTACAAAAGTGCGCACTGGTAGAGAGAGAGAGAGAGATGTACTGAAGTTTGCACTCTTGACACATCTGGGCGACGATAACGGGGTGTCAGGCGCTTAAGCACTTAGAAACCCAGGTATTGATCATAAAGCCTCTTTTATATGCCCGTGAGATTATCTTTGTTTCGCTATAGAATAACAGGGTGTAAGATTAAAGCTCTTACGGGGGGTGTGAGAATAAAATTTCACTATGTGCTTTGGATAATCTCACGGGGGGTGTAAGAATAAAATCTTACGGGGGGGTGAGATTATATTCTTCCCATTCACAATTGGATGTATTCTCTTCTTTGTTTTGCAGTCTATTGAGACATAGGATGTGTGCGCCCTACATGAATCTCAGGTCCATGTAATCACCTTCACGACCAACAACTTTTAGCCCCTTCCTGCTGGGACAGCATTCTGTCAATCGATGGTCACCCCACACAATGATCTTCTCCAGCTTTGGGGACGACTCCAAGAGTCGCTCCATCATATCGTCGTCCATGGCACGGCACCAGCTCACATCTAATGTCTTTAAGTTGAGACACTGCTCCATCGCAGCCAGCCCTTCCTTCGTGAGCTCATCCAAACCCTTGATACCAAAGTCCTCAAGCGTTGCACCCGAATGTGCTGCAATGGCCACTAGTGCCTCATCCTTGAGCATGACACAGTTCTCTAGGTTAAGATATGTCAGCCCGCGATTCAACTTCCACTCCGTAAACAGCGCCACGATGCCTTCGGTAGTGAACTCCTCGCAGCCCGCAATGTTGAGTCTCTCCAGGCGCACACAACTCGGCAGTACGGCATCGGTCAAGACACGGTCCTCCAGCGCGATACAGCCCTTCAGCTCTAACTCCTCTAGCCCCGATCCCACAGCCTGAAGGAGTTTCATTACAGGCTCTGTCGACACACATTCATGTTCCGGATTGCGAAGACGTAACGATCTCAACTTTGTAAGGTTGGAAATGGGCTCCATCCACTCGTCGTCCATCTGGTTAAGGTCACTGAGCCTCAGGTGAGTCAGGTTGGGACAGTTATCGCAAAGAGCCTTGAGTGCCTTAAGAGAGAACCTAGCTGCGTGCTTAATTTCGAACCGCTCGAACCTCTCGCCCACAGTCTCGAACAGTTTGATATAGGCACCTTCCGTAATCAGGATTGGGCCTACAAGCGAGAGCGAAGAGAGATCGGTGAGGTGTTCCGTATAGTAGGCCATGGCGCTGTCGTCGATTCGCCCGCACATCTTGAGCTTGAGAGACCGAAGGTTGGGACAAAACTGGGCAATGCTCTGAAACCCCTCGGCGGTGATGTTAGTGCAATCGTACAGAGTCAAATCAACATGGCGAGGATCGAGGAAAAGCTGGATAGTGCTCGGGTTCAGAGATCGATTCCGACAGATAATCTTGCAGATTCTGTTCAAGCTGAAGTCGCTGATGTCTCCGAATGCCTCTACATCCTCAATGTAGTTTGCAATTTTCTATATATACAAAACCAAGATTGACGTTAAAGACATATTTATCAAGTAGAAAAGCACCATGACTAATGCCAAATACAGATAGTGCAGTGCATACCTGAATGCACAGATCTTGCAGCGAAGGGACCTGGCTCTCGATCTCTGCCTTCTGTTGCTTCCTTCTAGCACGCTTAGCAGGCTTGGATCTTGGAATGGGAGTCAGAGCAGGTTCAGTGGCACCAGCGCACGTGGGACATAACATTCCACCATCATCTTCATCCATAGCTGGTGTAATGCCAGCCTTGATGGTAAACCGGGCTCTGCATCGGGAGCAGAACTCGATTCTGTTGGATCCTTGAGGCATCCGACCTTTGTGACTGAAGCTCGACCGGGAGACATAGCCAGTGATGTCATGAAAATCCTCGTCGTTCTCGTCGTCAGAAGCATCCTTCTTGCGGCGCTTCTTTGATGGGCCTGCTGCAGCAGAATCAGCATCTTTGGATGCGGCGGCCTTCGCCTTGGAAGAGGAAGACGAGGCCGAAGATGTGGATGCAGCAACGGCGACTCTTACACGGGTTGAGCGGGTAGTCCGGAGTGAGAGCGATATGGGCACAAGATCGACCCCGTCATCGTTATCGTCGCCGTTCTCTTCCTCCTCTTCAACATCGCCGGCTGAGGTATTCACAGCGTCAATCGATTCCGACCGAGAGGTGCTGATGGAAGCACTACCGGTCGCCGTAGTGATAGTCCTGCCTCTAGTAAGGCGAGCAGTGCGAGTGGTCTGAGAGGAAGATGGTGTTGTAGGTGTCGACTGATTTTCCTCATCCTGTTGCTGCTCAACTGTGTTGGAGACTGCAGGAGCAGGCGCTGGGTTGGCGCGGCGAATTCCTCTTTCGTTTAGAAAGCTGGTCAAGGCGCTGGTAGGACCCCGAACATTGTTGACGTAGGTAGTGCCAGCACCGTTTCTGTTTCTTCGGGACATTGTGTGGAATGGAGTGAGAAGGATGAGGGGATGAGAAGAAAGAGAGTGGGGATGAAGGAAAAAGAAAGAGATTACCAACCAAGCGAAAGGGCGGCAGGTTCGGACATTTTTTTATTTTATTTTGGTGGCGGTTTATGTCAACGCCAATCACTGAGAAGTAAAAAATATTACTATATTCGGAGGTGAGTTTACATGATAATGCAGGAAGCACAGTCAGAGTCGCCCTCGGGTCTGGTACCAGTAGTATTTGCTGGCGTACTTGGTCCTGCTCCGGAGTGGACCTGTATGTCTGATCCTTCCACCACCACCGAGGAATTCGACTGTCCCGCCTTTGTCGACGTCAAATTCGTCCCTGCCGCAGACCTGTTGACTGGCTTGATCCTGATCGAATGGACTGCGCCAGGCTGCATGTCGCGGTGCCGGTAATATAGGGTCTGGCGCTCTTTCACATAACGCCAGTCGCCGTCGCTAACAAGAATCTCCAGACCAGTATCGTCGTAATGATAGGATGGGATAAAGACTTCCGTCTCAAAAGCCATCATGGTGCCTTCGGGGGGATGGCCAATCCAAGCAGGATTCGGCTCTGACTTTCCAGAGGTAGCAACCTTTTGACCATCCAGCGTGAAGCCGTCCGAGTTGGCAAGGTCAGATGATAGTGAGGCAGACCCAGTACCTTGGCTTAGTTGCTCCGGCGTCGTGACATGGACGATCGGCACAGGAACCTGGATATAGTTACAGAACCGAAAGGTATACTGTAAGGTGTTGTAGTCGAATTCGCTCGAAATCGGCTCGCCTGCGACTTTGGCAGCATAGGGTCGCTATTAATAAAATCGATAATTATCATTATTTTGGTCCCTGATTCTGTACATAATTCCTGACACGACTCCTATGTTTTTTGAGCATACCACAACGGCATCAAGGGCGCGTCCTCCAAGGTGATGCTCATGATCTGGCCCATCCTTTGATTCTTCGTAGTCAAAGCAAAAGTAGGAGCGATCAAAGGGTGAGTCATCATCCATGATGGTGTCTGCCTCGTCATCTCTCTCCGCTTTCCTTTCTCCCTGGGCTGTATCGTTGTCATCGTTATCGACAGTGCTGCCATTATCGCTGATTGTGGCATCCACACCATCTGTCATCACGCTGCCGCCGTCTGCGTTCTGAGCGGCTGCTCTCCGCATGATTTCCTTTGCAAAATTAGGCGCCTGCTGTCGAAGCGATGCCTTTGATGAGTTGGGCGAAGAGCTACCATTGATTAGATGAGGAGATCGCCGAGGAGAATCCAGCGAGAAAATGGAGAAGTCCTCGCCATTCCAGTGGTCTCCATAGGTATTGTCATTTGTGGTGTTGTAGTTCCACAGTCTAGCGAAAAAGAGGACAGATAGCGGGTCAGGGTGGTGCACAGTAGAGGCTTAACACATAGCAACGTCATGCTCCCGATGGGCGTGCCTTACGTGAAACTAAGAAGATTGGCCTCCATGGCTGACAAGACAGCGTCCAAGAACTTGGAATGATATCCATAGTCGCCACTCATGAACGCCTGCCTTTGGTTAATATCCATTGGAATACCGCATTCTCCAATCAGACAGGGCTTTGTGCCAACATTCTGTAAACCAATGTTGAGGACGTTTGCCAGCTGGCCGCGGTAGTTCTTCTTTGCACCCTTCATCCCAAAATATGTCGCTGAGAACACGTTCATTCCCTAGAGGGCGTAAGCATATAGTAGAGGTAATAAGATCACAGCGTCAGATAAGCCAAGAATACACAGGGGTATTTTTCTTCCTCATATAGGGTACCGATAATGATTGCAGCTTACCTTGCTCAGGCCCTGCACGTTGTGTGTGATGCGGCCATCGAATGCTTTGTTGAAGATCGAATGTAGGTCATACCAATGAGGGGCATAGACGATATTCTCCTCGTGGTCCTCTGGACCCCACACTGGCGCTGGCTCATTAGGAATCGGACCGACAAAGATAAATGCAGATGGAGCAACAGTCTGAATCGCTCGAGAGTATTTGTTGACAAAATTGAGATAGAGGCGGTAAAAGTCAACTTTTTCGCCAGTAATCGGATCCTTAGTAAAATAATCTGGTTTGACGATCTGCGGTGCCCCTGTCTTTGGGTTCACGCGCCAGACACCCTGTTGCTTCCAAAGACACTCGCCGTCGATCCATGCACATTCTTTTTCCACGTTGATCAACCTGGTCCGCTCCTTTCTAGTAGGATATGGCCATGATTTGACCCAGACCTCAATCGGGAGCGTCATTCCGTCGGCGAGAGCAAATGACTCGAGGGCAGAAGGAAAGTCTCCGAAAAACAGGTTGGTGTTGAAGTCATAACGCTTGAGAGATTTGAGACCGACGTATCCAGGGCTGCAAGAAATGTAAGATGAAAACGGGGTCAGAGCCAGCCCAAAGAAAGCTCTTGTTGATTCGGGGCTAACATAATACAAAAAAAGACTTACTGTGGTTCATTCATGACTTCATATCCCACGATTGCATCAAGATGGCTCAGTCGTCTACAAGGCGTAATGACAAATCCATGTACTTCATGAATACATTGTGCATATATGCATATGGATTATGCATAGTGCGAGTAGTCAGTCCCCTTTACCTTGCAAGATGCTGATAGCAAGCAATATATCTGTTTTGCAGGAACTGCTGGATCGGCTCTCCTTGGTATGTCTTGTTGGGTGCAAATGTGTCTCCTGCCCAGAAGAGTGTAAACATGGTGCTGGCGGCGAGTTTGGTGTAGTTGGTAGGCCAGACCATGGGCGGTGAATCTCCAGGATACTGGTTCGTGTTGTGAACGTAGGCTGCTCCTGTGACCTTGAACTTGGTGATGTCTAATCCAGCTACCTCAAACGTCCACCCAGGCGCTCCTGATCCGCCAGAGAACCGAGACCAGCAGTCCTGATGTGGATCGATGAAGCACTTGATGCCATACTTGGGCATGAGCTCGATTAGCTCTACTAGAGAATCAATGAACGCTTCGTCGTATATACCCCTATTTTTTTTTTTTGAAAAAGAAGCTGGTCATTGTCGTGCCATCTCTACATTGCACAGCAAGCGCATATTGTCGTCGTGTCAAGTGGTTTGTACACGCGCGAGCAGCAGCAGCACATACGATACTGATGTTTGTGATCACAAACACTAAGGCTGCACATTGGTCTATGTCTCTTTGTTTGTAAAATGCAACCAGATCAATGACGATACTTACGGTCCAGAGTGCTCGAGGGCCTCCCAAGGCACCAACAACCGTACGAATGTCAGACCCCAGCGACGCAGCCTCGAAAAATGCTCGTCTGCTTGATCGCGAGGGAATGGTCGGCCCAGGAAGCAAACATTGCGATGGTCAAAGAATCTCTCGTTCAGATGCGAACTGCCATTAGGGGTCGTCGGTAACTTGGAGTTTCCACACAAATTGACTCCTCGCAGCAACAGTGTCCTGTTTTGTGAATCTCTGAACCATCGTCCGCGGGATGTGATTCGTCCTCCAGAGTACCAGTCGTGGGCTTTACCCGCGGGCCTTAGAAGTGTTCCTCCACCAGGGCGACGATCTTGTGCCCTTGTATGGAGCTTGTTTGAGGGCGTTTGTGAAGAAGGGGACTGGTGTGCTGTCGTGGGGACGGATATTTTTTGATCCCCAGAAGCGAAGGAAGAGCCTTGGATCTTGTTGTCATCTTTGTCTTCATCTTCGCTGTCGGAGGAGGCATAGGACGACATAGATGTGAATGATGTAGTATGTTTGCTCTGTGGTCTGAGGTGGTGAGGGCGGAAGGTCATGCCATTCTCTACCTCCAATTGCTCTTGGGGGGACTCTGTATCCTTAGTAGGATCATCAGCCGGAGCGGGTGCTGTCTTTCCATTGCCCAGCATTTTGCTGAAGGAAGGAGGATAAAGAGTAAAAGCTCGGGCAGCTGAGTAGGGGAAGTGGGAGGGGATTACAAGAAAAAAGTAAGACTTTGACTGAGGGGTTGCTGATCCACGGGATGAGGGGTGGTGGAATATGAGCTGTTGAATCAAAAGAAGAGAAAGAAGAAGAGTGAGGGGAAGGAAGGATGAGTGTTTTTTTTGTCTGATTCAGATGGATGCCGGAATCATCCTCAGCCTTCTCTCCTGCCCCTCCCTCCCTCCCCTCCCTTTGCCCAGTCAGTTTAAGGTTGATTAGGTGTACGGTGCGACTGAAGAGGGGGGAGGGGACAGGTCGTGTGGACACCATTGAGAGTGCATAGTAATGTATTCTGCACATGTACTCAGTCTGCTCTGCTCTACTCGGAACTATTGGGGTCATTGGTATCATTGCAACTGACTTCCATGGCCGTGCAGTTCAGCCCAGGAAGTGTTCACCGATCAAAGGCTGCCCTATATTTACACACTGCACTCCCTCACCTCTCCCCTCTTAAAAGGGGCTGTACGATCGATTGCGATCGTCCATCTTCTTGCTTTTTCTCCCGCGTCTCCCTCTCGGCAATATGTATCGCCAATGCTCAATTTGCCGCCGAAGGACAGGCCTCTACGATTTCATACTCACGCATGGTTCCTGAATTGCAGATCCTGTCCAATCTGATACGCACCTTTTGATAACTTTATTTCAAATGTGGCCTATCTTGAGGCAGGTTACCTTTTTTCTTTTGCCGCTCCACATTCCCTGCATTCTTACTTCGCTCATCTCTTTCTCACCCTTAAACTCAGGACTGCAGCTACACACTTCACAATTGCAATGGACCGTGGACAGTACAGCGTGATTGGGTAACACTCATTGCGGACAAGGCCCAAGTCTTGGCAGGATCGACTTTCGACTTTCGACATTTTGGGCACAAGGGCTGCAGTTTCCGCCCTTTCACTAGCTAACTCCGTGCCCTCGTCCTTCATCGTCCCGCTTTAGAGAGCAGGGAATATCCGTACCGGCAATGAGGAGCCAACATAGTCTGACCAGGCGTGAGATCTTTCAGAACCTTGCCAACAGAATTCTCTATTCAAAGTTCTACATGATCCTCTACTTTGTCATGGCCATCCTCAGCATCTGCTCCATCTTTCTCTCCTTCCACCAGGGCTGTTCTAGTTCCGCACTCTTTATCGTTCTCGAATCCATCATCAATGGAACTATGATTGCAGAGGTTGCAGTGCGGCTTACTGCGCTCGGGAAGGTATGTGCTTGGATGAGACTCTTTTGCCCTTTCTGCTTTCATTTCAATATGTAGCAATGAAATTTGCATTTCATTAACAGCTAAACTGCAATGAATTTTTCCTTCGTAACCATGATACATTACTACAGAATTACTGGCGATCAACATCCAATATTGTCGACATTGTCCTGGTGGTTTTTTGCTTGATCACTCTAATCCTTGTCCTCCAAGGGTGCGGATCTGGACACGAAACCGAGGAGGTGCTGGACACCATTCTGTTGATTCTGCGAAATGCTGTCCAATGTTGGCGGTTGTACACAATGATCAAAAAGTACGCTCTTTTCCAATGGGATCATTTCCATATTTAACGGAATACTGAGAGTTATTTATCATCGTCTTGTCTTTATCTGCGGACCAAATCAATTAACCTCTTGATTATGTGATTTGAATGAACATCTAGGAACTCATTGATTGTCAATCCACGAGTGACCGCCATTGATTTCAGCAACGTCCGTCCAGAATCTATCGACATTGAAAACTTTGGCGCAGAGGGTTACATGGACGGTGATACATTCTTGCCTGATGAGAGCGACGATGGACTTTGAGAGTGCTTTTTCCATAAGAATGGAAATAAAGCGAGTATAGACTATGATCGTATTCTTCGGGAGCCGTGAACTAGACATCAGTCGAAAATGCTGGGATTAAGTTTATTAAGGCATATTGGCGTATCATTAAAGAGGGGCGTTTTAATGGTTTAGGGCCATTGCTTATTGATCCCACTCCATAATAAAACTAGCGAGGGGGTCTAAGGACTTTAGTTCTTCATGTATGGCCTCGCGCGTCAGGTTCTCGAGCTCCTTTGTTGCTGTGTTCAGTATTTTCTGTGAGATTGCGCATCGTAAAATAATATCGTCAATAATTTGACCTGCACCAAATGAAGTTTCCAAACCGTTAGGTTTTTTTTGTGCTTGTTACCTTGAGCCGGACATCAATCTTATGAAATACATCCGAGTCGATGACAGCGTTAGCCTTGTGGGTATCAAACTTTTTGTAGGCTATGGAGATCATATCGCAGAGTGTCGCAAAAATAATAATGTAGTCCATTTCGAACGGCTATCAGCAGCAGAGGAAATATATCATAAGCACCGTGGTCTTATACGAGGAAGTAAATAAAACATAAAGAGCTGAGCAAGGTCCTTTACCACTGTCCTAATCTCAAAATGCGCGTATTCTTCTGTCTCTTCGAATGATCTGCCATCCGACAATTTTTTACCGCCCCTGAAGAAGTTCTATTCGATTAAAAAAAAAAAAAAAAAAATGCGTCAATAGAAGTTACTGTAAATACACGTTCCAAGCAGGGATGGGGATGCTTGGTGTGTTCATTTACCTTTTTGGACTTTGATTCCAAAGACAGGTAGTGCTCATATTCCTGCAGAACCATGGATAGGGATTTGGCATAGTCCGAAAGACGAGGTATGTCAAGGACATTGGCGATCGACGTTCCCAGAAAAAAATATTGATGTGCTCTAACAAAAGGGATAAAATAAAATAAATCAGGAAAATTGGTCCTCAGAGAGAGGAGCATTGCGCCACCAAAAGCGAAGGTACCTTTTCTGAAAATGATCGGGAGTGTAGTACTTCCGCAGATCGGCCTCTGTCAACATGATCGTGTTATAGTATGCAATCTTTCCCTGATGTACCCGCCCAATGTACTCCCAAATGGTCACCCGTCTCAGCAGTAATTCGTTCGGTGTATGCTGTAGCTGCTGCGTCGGTAGTTGCAGATTTGATATCGACTCTGCTATTGACGGTCTCCTAAGTGACTCTGCTATTGACGGTCTTCTAAGCGCAGCTATAGGACTCGAGGCTGGGTTATCGAACGGATGCACGCTATTATTGTGCGATGAGTGATCCTCCACTACGACCGTGAGCTCGCCCGTCAGAGGAGTGGAGGACGGTTTGCTGTCAGAAGGGTTGGATCCGCTTTCCGGCTCTTTGGGTACTTCCGTCTCCTTTGTCGCCTCTTCTATCTTGGGAGGTTCCGTTTCCTCTATTGTTTCTGGGATCTTTTTATCCATGCTGCTCTCGCTGTCGCCCTGGGTGCTGAAGCTGCCAGTGAATGATGAGAGAAATGTCGATTTTGTCGAGGAGCTGGATGACTTGACAGACTTGTCAGATGAAGACGGGCCTGTCTTCTCCGACTTGCCTGACTTCCCCGACTTGCCTGACTTTTCCGACTTGCCCGACTTTGTCGATGCTGCAGACGATCCTGTTCTTTTCTTCTCCACGAACTTGAGCTGCCTGCTTTGATATGCCTTAGGATTTGCAGCCACTGCTGCTTGTGCGGTCGGGACCTGAAACCCGGGACTATAGAGATGTGTGCTGAACATAGGCATAAACCCAGGCCCGACGGCCTTGGAAGACATGCCCAGTGGATCCGTTGCAGCTTTCCAATTTGCTGACTTGGGGATAGACGATGTCGAGGATTTGGATTTGGTGGTAGATCTGGACTTGGTCGACTGGCTTCCGGATTTGGTAGACGAGGTTGAGGATGTTGTGGATTTGACAGACTTGATAGAGGGAGGTGCTTTGATGGAGCCACCATCCTCGGTCGGGTTACAGTAAAGACTGTCGGTCTCGGTGCGCTCGAGTGTGGGGGCCATCCTTGAAATTAAATCTCTACTGGATTTGTGCTTAAAGTTAAGAAACGTTTCAGGCACAGCGAGAGTTATTTATTTTATTAAATAGGATAAATAGGATGTGTGATGTTGATGCCGATGCCGATGGAGATGCAAATCCAAAGACGGAATGCAATTTGATCTTCTGCATCAGCATCTGAGCGCAACGGAATTCCTCTCAGGTCCCTGCACATACCTGCAGTTCCTGCTACGAGAATATGCAGGCCAGGTAGGAGGGAGTGTTATTAAAAAATTCTCCTTTTGCTGTTGCGAGTTGCGGAGGAGCGCGAAGTAGGGTAGTACAAAGATGATGATCGTAGTCAACTGGACAATGCCTGGGTTATGAGTAGAGAAAGAGGGATGGCAGCAGTATTGGCAATCTGGTTGGATGCGGTCGAAGGTCGCCAAGGGACAAGAGAGATGGTGGTAGAAGCGAAGAGAAGGAGGAGGATGAGGAAGGGAGAGGAGGAGATGTCAACGAAAGGTACTTTGATCCAGCTCAAAAACGGCCAATTGCTTGAAGAGTGGAAGAGTGTTGTTGTTAAAAAAATAAATTCAGGCATGCTACAATTTAACACACTTACCTACAAATATACAGCATTCACATCCTCATCCTCAGTTATTCCATAGCACACATGGATGGCTCACCCTCATCCTTGTTGCCCTTGCCTTTCTTACGTCCGGGTAAGTACAGTATTCTTCATTTTGTGTGTGCATTCCAATGCCGACAGCAACAGGTGAGCACGAGAAACCGACTGGGATTGAATATACAAGTACCTGCGCGTTTGTACTCAGGATCTGGACCTGGGATCTTCTGTGCCTTCCTCTCAGTCTGCAAAACTCATAAAAACATGGTGGCAAGAGTAATGCGCACCGGTACCCTTGACGGGGTACAACAGGGTGGGGTAAGGAAAGGAACCGACTTAAACTGTACCCTTTTCATTTTATAAGAGCGCATCCAAGCTATCTTTATTCTCTTTTGTTATGCTTAGATTAAGATGGACCTGCACTATGGCCCGCTTTTAATCCGCGGCTTCAGGTGCAGAACATCACTAGCCTCACTCTGAACGTGAATAATGCCTAGTGCTGTATGCTAAGGCTAAATAGATCGAATTCGCCCAACAGTGACTGGTCTTGACTTTTTTTTTTTTTTTTTTTTTTCTGCATGGTGTATTTCGCAGAGAATCATTCCTCCCTCCTTTTGATCAGCCGATGCTAACAGAGATGCTCACTCATAGCATGCCTTCAATGTTGTCGTCTGCATCACCCCCTCGATCACCGATTCCAACCTTGAATGATTTCTATGATTCTAGTCGATCCCCAGACGACAGCGACTCAACGGCCTCCACAAGGACTCGCTCACGGACCCCAGAAACACTGCCACTAGACCACAGCAACAGCAGCAGCAGGAGCTTATTAAAAAGGAAGCGCCACGGTATCTCCAGCCAGGGAAATACGGCTACAGAGTCCTCTGAAATCAAGCAAGCGACAAAGCGTCCCCAACGCACACGCTCAAACAGCATCTGTAACCCAAGTCTCACGGCAGATCAGGATTGTATGCCGGACCCAGGCTCGGAGTCAGTTTCGGACTCTTCGCAGGAAAGGAATACTAGGGCGACCAGCAAATCAAGATCCACCAGGAGCCGGTCATCAACAACTGCACCAAAGCCAACAAGGACGGTTCTCTCACATAAGAAGATGTACGCCTGTCTGTATCCTGGATGCGAGAAGTCTTACACAAAACCCTCACGACTCAAGCAACACGAACTTGTGCACACAGATGAGGTACAAATGGCCTTGCCAAACCTCAAAACTGGGATGTCTTTTCGTCGATCTTTCGCCTAGATGCTCACATTCCTTTCTTGTCCTGGAATCCTCTAACAGCGTCCGTACCGATGTTACGAGCTAGGATGCACCAGTTCATTCCGGAGAGAAGACCATCTTGCAATTCATATCAAGGGCCATGGTTCCTCACGAGAGTTCCGGTGCTTTCAGCCCGGATGTACAAAAGCCTTTTACACTCAGGACAAACTCACACGCCATCTCAAAAGTCATGATAGTTTTGTCGTTCCTCCTGAAACGACAGCGACAGTGATGGCATCATCGGCTCAAACAGTAACTGGCACCATGGATAATGATATCAAATCGGAAGATGGCAATTCAGGACAAAGGCGTATATCATTGAGTTCAGACGCTATCCAACGGTTGGCGGATCAAATTGAGAAGGAGAAGCCATACGTCTGTACATGGGAAGGGTGCTTTAAGCGATTCAAGAAGCATCGAAAGCTGAAGACACATGTTTGCATGGTTCACGAGGGATGTAAGCCATACCCGTGCACATATGAGGGCTGCGAAATGAGTTTTCAGACCCCCAGCAAACTTCAGAAGCATCAACTTGGGCACAGTGGTATGTCATCTTCAGAATCAACATCATCTTCGAGTGTACGGACTTTTTTGTTCCTTATACTCGTCACTTTATTCTGCTTGATGATATTTAGATGTGCTGAGATATGCATGTGGATATCCGGGATGTGGCAGCTACTTTACCAAATGGTCTTTGCTCCAAAAACATACAAAACTATGTCACAAATCCATCCCTTGCTCCGTGTGTGGGAAGATGGTTCCGAAAAGCAATATGAAAGCACATGTCAAGACCCACGATGCCTCTCGGCCTGTCGTTCCATGCACCTACGAAGGATGTACCAAAGTCTACTCAACGGTATGTATCTCAGCAGCGATATCTTTCCTTGACATTCATATGAAAAGGGACACGGGACTGACGATGATACCTTTTATAATGACTAGGAATATACACTAGCGACTCACATCAAATCCATGCACAACAAGGACCCAGATGCACCCAAGTTCAAATGCGAGTATGACGGCTGCAATGTGGGGTATGAATACAAACATGTCCTAGAGAGGCATATTCAACGCGTTCATTTGGGCCCGAAAATACCTCGAAAGAAGAGAAGCGACGCGATCATATCCTCGGGTCCTCTGGACGACCTACTGGGGTTCACGCAGACTGATGTCGTAGACAAGCTGCCCTATGCCTGCAACATTCTCGGTTGTGAACGGCGATATACCACAGAGAGACTGCTGAGGAGACATTTGAGGAGTCAAGAACATCGGACAGGCGACACGACGGGGGCCGAGGCGATCCAGTCAATGGAGGAGGCGGAGAACCAGGCTATTCGGGATATTATCGACATGAGCCTCGAAGGCGGCGTTTGATTTTGCAATCCTGTACTTTGGATCATTTTGTAATTCTAGGAACCATGCGCATTGGCATTATATCTTGTACAAATATAAATGAGACTTTATTTTTTTACTTTTTACTTTGCCTTTACAAAAGGTCGCGGACGATGCTTCTTCATCTCCCAGTCTGCATCGGGTCCAATATGACTCTCTCGGAAACACTCTTCGCAGTAGTTATCATTATCGCACCCAGGACATGTCCATGTCGCATCCTCATTACATATGCCTATCGAGTGAACAGAGTACGAGAAGGATCAGTTCAGTTACCGTTCATATCGATCCTCACCACAGCAAATTGCAACCCCACTTGATGATACTTACAGCACCAGTTATCCGGATTCTCATCACAATTAACGCCTCCTCCTCTATCCGCCCGGAGCTCATCCAGTCCAACAGCAGCCGGAGGCGGCCCCAGCCCACCATCTACTACTACATCCTTGCTGCTGTTCTGACGCGAGGCTTTGGATTGGACAGACGACAACCCTTGGATTCCCTTCTTGAGCTCTTCATGTCGGTCCTGGAGTTCCTTCATACGAGACTCGTCTAGGTTTCCGTACTTGGCTTCCAATTGCGCGGCCTCTCTGGCCTGAGTGATCAATCTAGAGGCCTCATCGTCGTCTCCGAATCCATCGTCGCTCAGCGAAAAGCCTGCGACCCGATCCAGTTGTGCGCCAAACGCTCGCTCCTGCTCCGACTCCTTTGCATCATAAGCATCGTCGTCCAGCATGACGCTCGAGCCAGACATGTGGTGCTGATGGTGCCCTTGGTGTTGAGGGAAGGCTGTGGGCGGGGGTTGATGGGTCTTTAAGAATTTCAAAAGTGTCCGTTCCAGATCCTTCGTCACTGCATCAAGTTCCTGCTCACCCTGTTTCCTGTGTTCGTTTGACACATTCGACTTTAGGTGTCGGCTCTGGTCCGGACTAAGGATGTCGTCCAAGAACTCGAGGTCGTCTCCGTCGTCTCCACCAATCAACAGCTCCTGAGAATCTGCAAGGATCTTGTCGATCTGTCATTGTTGTTAGCAGTTCAGAGAGAAAGGGAAAGAGAGAGAGTGTGTGTATGTGTGTTGCACGGGGCTTTTTGTTAGTTGGGGTTGGGCGTTAGTGGACGCGTGCCTGGTAAAACACGTCCATACCCGTCTTCAAAGAAAAACTTGAAGAGGGCACGTACATACCTCGTCTTGATCAACGTCAGAACTATGGGGTATGGAATACGAAGATGCGGACCATGGAGGGGCTACAGATTCGAGAGTTGGGCGTATCGCCGCCGCATTCATACCACCGCCACCGTCACTGCTGCTGCCGCCGAGATGAGCGCTCTGCTGGTAATACGGATGGTCGAGCGGTGGATTGAGATGTGTTGCTGCAGGCGAATGGCCAAAGACTTTTGAAAAGTGAAGAGCCAGGTCTTGGTCGCTATGTACATACACAGAGCAGCCAAATCAAGCGTGAGAAGAAACCCGGTTCAATATATGTGCATATCCGCACGCAGCGCTTCTTTTTTTTTTTTTTTCCTCCAGGTGAAAAGGCAGTGCCAGTACTGGTGGCAAACGCGAAGAGGTTCAAGGTAAGGGTCCTATGAATTGGATAGTCGTTTGGTTACCTAGAAGAGGCCGCAGTTGCTCCAGTTTCTTTCAACTTGGCTAGTCGCAATTCCAGCTCCTGGTCCGAGACAGGGCCTTCTGGAGGAGTCCTGTTGTTGCTGCCAGCATTATTATTGTTCATGTAGACCGATGGCGAATGAGGGCAGTGATGGATGAGGTTAAACTGAAAGTGACGTACTTTATTTGTATTTGCATGGAATGATGATGAGTATGAATCGCGCGCATCCCGCAGCAATTGAATTAAGTACCCCACACATAAATTTTCAAATATCTCCACGATAAAAATTTAAAAAGCACTTTTTTTCAAGGCAGAATATGCATTTTGAAAGGATATTATTATATTTTTTTTGTTCAAAATGCGCACACAATAAGGGCGTCTTTCTACCACTACCACAAGGCGGGGGTGCTGCTTAGTCCTCAGCAAGTTCGGCGAAGACAGAGGTCGAGCCACCGAGAGTAGTAGTAGCACCAGGGGCAGTGGTGTTGGTCGAAGTGCCAGTAACGCCGACATCCCAGCAAGAAGTGTAAAACTCGCCCTTGTTGAGCTATAGACAATAGAAGGATCGGGACATAGTATTCAGGTGTTAGAAAGGTATTCTTTGCGCCGGGATAGCTCTTTTACTTTTCCACTTTCAAAAGGGCACTCAGTCCTTACCTCCCAGCGCCATTGGACCACATAGGTTCCGGTTGCGAGCTCTGGAGGGACCGTGAAGCATCCGCCGCAGGGACGGATATCCTCGTTTGCGGCAGATTCGCAGTTCTTGTAGGGGATCTTGGCAATGTTCGCCTTGGTGAAGCCATTCTGGTCTGGATCCTTGTCTAGAACGACCTTTGGCATGTTGATAAAGACAAAGTTCTCTTTTTCACTCTTCACAGCGTGGTTCTTGGCTGGCCAGCGGATGCACATTGTTTGACCAGCGGTGGCAGTTGCCATCACGCCAAAGTCTTTTCCTCCGTAGGCTTTAGAAATGGGGTTCTGGCGGGTTTCGATGGATCCTGACTCTGCACCATTATGGCCATTAGAGCAAGGATTCGCGTTCTGCTTTGAGTCGTGGTACTGCTGGAAGTGTCTGATGGGCGAGACACTGTCGCGTCCAGCAAAGGGAACTTTCCTGTTGACGTAGTACTGGCGACCCCAGCCGAAGCATTTTCCATCACTTTCCTTGTAGCCTAGGATAATGTTGTTTTTGATAAAGGGAAGTTAGCTAGAAATTCCATTATTTGTGAGCGAAAAAGAAGAAGACATGGGGCATCAAAGACGAAGCTTGAGCTTGAAATAAGGTGAAACCTCTTGATCATATCAGATTGAAGTCAATTCAGGCACAGGTGCTATCCCACTGCGCCCAAAGGAGACAAGGAAATAGGGCGTAGAACGAGGATATCTGGAACAGCCGCACGAAAATAAATCCCAGGACGCTGTCATAATGAGGGGGAGGTGGATGGAAATAAACATCGTGCTGGACAGAATAATGGTTTAAAGTAAAAAGACAAATCATATGCTTTTGCTTGCGTTTTCCTTCTTATGAAATGGAAGAGGGAAATAGAGAGAGAGAGAGAGAGAGAAAAAGAAGAGCAAGAGGCTTGAATGGGCGGCGGTGGCTGTACCTGGCTTGTCGGGGTTGTTGAAGCGCCAGTCGACACAGTCGGCCCAGGAATGGGCCTCTGCCATGGAGGCGAGGAGGGCGAGGGCCGCAGAGGCGATGACGGTGGTGCGGAAGAGCATTGTGAACAAGTTGGAGAGAAGGAGAGAAGGAGAGCAGGAGGGAGGAGAGAGGGAAGAGAGGGCGGGCAGAAGGAGGTTAGGGAGTGGAGGGAGGGAGGTCGGATCGAAGATGGAGGGGAGGGAGCGAGGGAGGGGTTGTCAAAGAGGGATGGGTAGGATGGGGGTTTGCGAAGAGGGACAACGAACAAAGAGAGGAAAGAAGTAGGGAGGGGAATGAGCCGCTGTCTTTATATTACCACATTCCGGGGAATTACAGCCTAACCAAGGCTGCTTTTTTAGTCTCCCTCGGTCTATTTCTTTCGGAGGCCTTGCTAGACCAGTCGGGGCTAGGGCCACCTTGAGAGAATAGGCAGTGGGAAGAAAGATTGGACCAATGTCATCTCGAGGGCTCTCTTTCTTTATCTCATTCACTACGCTAATAAAATAAACAATAGGGATGACTTGATGGAGAAACAAAATGGGCAGTGAATTTGTCCGAGGGCACTCGGCCTTTGTTTCCTTAGCAATAGTCAATGCACTTCGCCCTCCTTTACCAGGGGGTCGTCAGTAGCCCATGGGGACATGGGCGTGGAAACAGAGGTGCACAACCAGGGTTATGCACATCTGCAGTATGTGGTATTACGACCGACAGGTGTTCTTTGCCACCATATGAACGCCCGCGCCCCGCTGTTCTTGTACCGAGAATTACAGAGCAACAGAGCAACAGGGAACGGCGGAACAATAGCCTGACAACAGCAATTGGCAAAAGCAACCGACAACAAAAAGATGAGAGCACACATAGACAGGAGCAGACGACCATGGAAATCCTGGAAAGCCTCCGCCCACAACAATGCGCGTATTCACCCGTTCGTGTTTAATTAAACCTTTGCTGCTCTTCCATCTTTTATCTTCTTTGTCATCCGAACTGGAGCACCGCCCTGACATAGATGTCAAATGTCCAGACAAATTGTCGCGCATGGCTCAGAGGTAGACATGTACAGTACAATATGTAGCGAAAAAAAAGAAGAGAAAAGCTTCCGGGGTTGATGGGGAAAGACGAGCAGGCACCTCAGCTTAGAGTCGAACCACAGCTGGACATCTGGACTCGTTCGGGATGGCTTTCCTTTTCATCCCATGCATAGTTCTTCCGAACGGTTGGGACTAGCGAATTAATATTGCAGAGCCTGAAGCATTCTTTCATCTCTTTTTAGGCATGGATATTCTAGTCGTCAAAAGAGAGCTCTGTCTCTGTTTCATGGGGGCAGCAATCCCAACCTCTTCGTATCAGTCATATAACGTGGAGCATCATCATGCCACCGGCCCCTGGCCCCTGTAGATGTAGCATACTAATCCACTGCGTCTTGTCCCCATTACAGCTCGCCATGGAAGCAAAAAGAGCGTCTTGTTAGGTGTCTGAAAGATCCAGGTAAAGAGTATATTCATGCGTCTGCCCAAACAAAAGTAAGAGAGGATAGGATGGATGCACCCTTGGATGCATTGAGCGCATCATTTTTGACGCCAAGGGACGCATGACAAAGCAGCTCGACCCCTGCCACGCTGTCTTGAGCACCAGACGACCTTTGGGCGTTCAGCTAAAGTAAGCGACGGGGGCAAAATGTCCATATAAGGTTCGTGACGAGGCAAAGGGCGAATGAAAAAGGAAAAGGGCAAGCACGGCCACAATCACTCGATCAGACCCTCGGCAAACCGGAACAACCGCACAAGCAAGGGCGATCACCACTGTTCACACTGAACCAGCGCACCGTGCCTGTGTATACTTGACGAATCCGCTCTAAATCGCCGGAATCATGTCCTTCGTCTTTGAATGGGAGAAGCTCGATGACGAGGTGGCTCTCCAGATCGAGGGCATGATCCATGCTCACTTTCAGCGAATACCCAAACCATCCTTCATGGGCAATATTGCTGTCTCAAAGTTCCGCTTCGGGTCTACGCCGCCGTCTATTACAGTCCTGGACGTGACCGATCCCCTCGAAGAGTGGTACGTGCACATGGACCAAGAGGAGGCACGGTTAGCACAGGAGGCAGCAGAAGCAGGAGGAGGCGAGAGCATGGACGAGGACGAACTTGCCAGTGGCGATGACTACGAAGATGACTACTCCTATTCAGCGGACGGTAGCATTGTCATAGTTGGTGAGGGAGATGATATCGAATATATGGAACCGGGGCCCTTTGCGGAAGGGGAGCAGCTGGAGACCGAGGCCTGGTTGCAACAGCAGCAAGGCGTGCGGAAGAATGATGCGAGTAGTGGCAGTGACTCTTACAAGGAAGAGCTACAGTCGAATCCTCGCTCTAGGGATCCGTCCAGTCGTAATGACGGACCAGCACCTGAACAGAACGCACTCGCGCCAACAGAGGAGCGCAGCAATCGGAATCTGGGGCTCGATACCGACACCAGGAATCTAGCTTCCGCATCAAGAGGCACTTTTTCATCGTCTCTCGACCTGGACGATGTGCCTTCGGCCCAGGGATCCGGCACGACTCACAGTTTGAGCTCTCACGCATCGGATGACGAGATCGAGAGTGAGGCGTTTTATACCCAAGGAGAGTCGACGATCTACCAACGCATGAAGAACCTAGTTATCGATCCTTCCACCCCAGCTCCTCACAGACCAACATCCTCAGACGGAGAATCAGCAATAAACCACACCCATCATCCACATATCAGTCCCACACATTTTCCGCCGACCCCAGGAGGACCTAATGGGAACGTGAGTGGTGGGCTCGGACTCGGCCTTGGTGCCGGTATCGGATCGAGTCCTGGATCAGTCCTTTCATCCGTCATGCAAAATCGATCCACGACACGGCCACTTTCAGCTGCCTCATTTTACAGCTCGCCACCGTCGGCCACGACGGCAGTATCTTCTACAAATGCCGGTTCTGGTCATCCACCCCCGCTACACTTCCCAGATCTATCAGGAATGTTTGTCTCTGGAAACTCTCTTCTGGGACTGAGAGCTGGAACGCCCTCCAGGACCATCCCCGGTACTCCGAGAGGATTTGAGTCGCCTACATTGGCATTTTCGCGGCGGCAAAGCTTTTCAGAAACAGGTGGCGATGATTCCGGCAAGTTTTTAGCCGATGACAGACCAGGAGCACTGCTTAGTGAGTTGCAGAGCAGGGAACAGGACCAGCATAATCCTTCTGTTTACATGTCGCCGGTCGAGGCACTCAGCTTCGATGAGTTTCCGCAGCAGCCCAAGATCATGGAGCACTTAAAGGATGCTGAAAGTGCGGCAGTCAGAGGCGGTAGTAGTCGCAACGGGTCCCAGTCAGGTCGATCACTACATGGCGATCAGAGGAGTCGAAGCAGCAGTTTCCGCCATCATGACTATCACTCCGCTCATTCAGAGCGACGCAACAGATATCCAGATAGGAGACGAAGGAAGCGCGAGGAAGGGCGAGGTGGATATAGTCAGGGTGAACCAAGGACACCGGCATCGTATTTCCCATCGCCCATGCCATCTAAACGACATGAGAATGATATTCAGCTACTGCTGTCGGTGCAATATCAGGGTCAGATGGGGTTCACTATCGAAACGGAACTACTTCTCAACTACCCGACATTTGCGTTCTTGGCATTGCCAGTGAAACTTGTCATCACTGGATTCTCGTTTAAAGGTAAAAGATATGCTGAGGTTTTTGTATTTGATGACTTCGATAGAATGCCTTGTCGTTAACCTCATGTTGTTACAATCTTTTCGTGCTCTGATAGCCAAAGTACTGATGGGATACTTACGCGACCATGTCAATGTATGCTTCCTTGAACCGGAAGATTCCAATGAAAGGTATGGCAACGATGGCTAACTTTTATTCATAGGGTTTAAGCAGAACCTAATTTTGTTTTTGTTTTTGTTTTTGTTTTTGTTTTTGTTTTTTATTGTTGCCATGCTAGTATATTATCAAACGTCAGGATCGAATCCCAAGTTGGTGATGAGCAGAAGCAAGGTACTAGTCGTGCTAAAAATGTCGTATTTGTTCATATACTATCTAGGCACAGTTCGTGTATATTAAGCGCAGTTGGTTTCTTCTGTATTTTTAGCCGTGCTAAAGAACGTTGGCAAAATTGAACGGTTCGTTGTCGAACAGCTCCGAAAGTTCATCACAGAAGATTTTGTCTACCCAAGTTACCACTCCATCGAGCTCGTACGTACATCTCCGCCAGAGATTCCGGCTCCATCAACACAACCAGGAGTGGATGTACATGCAGCAGGGACCTCCTCTTTGCGTTCGCGTCTGCGTTCGCGTTCCTCAGCAACAGCATCCACAACCACTCATCATGCGAGTCATACAGCAACGATGCGCAGTAGTCCTGCTGGCTCGACGACGACTAGTACCAGTCGCTCTACACACAGTGGAGTAGGTGGAGATGGATCGCTGCGAGCCCGAGCCCAAACAATGCCCTATTCTTCTTCACCAACAACGTTGAATTATAGACGTCATTAGAGAACTACAACGAAGGCGAATAACAAAAGCAGCCGTTGTCAGGTCTGTAATAGATGTTTGAGAGCGTCAACATTGGTTATGACCAGCACTTTACTGTAATGGACGGGTTGTGGAACGCAATGACAAATCATGGCACACAGCCTTTCATTCTGGACTACCCCAGGGTCCAAGACCAACGAAATGACGTCGAGAACTATGGACGTGAAAAGCAAACAGAGGCGTCTTTAGTCTGCTAGCTTTTATTTAAGCGACAATGATGCCTGCGTGATGTATTTTGAGCTCCTGTGCCAACAACAAAGGCACGCACCAACTACTTCGCCTAATTTACAAAAATAAAATAAAGCAATACCTAAACGCCTTTAAGCTTTATTTTCCTCAGACAAAGGCCTAGGGTACAGTCGTGCTCCTGGAATGACATAGCGGCAATTGAGGCCCACCATCCTTATATAAGAACAGCAACCTTTGCCTTTCTCGCTCATCACACACTCCACCTAATCCTTTTTTTCATAGTCCCATTATAACTACAAGCCAGAGATGACTACCTCTACAGCGTCCCTCCGGGCGTCCAGCTCACTACCGCGCCGATACCGCCCCCGCACAGGCCTGCTCCGATGCGCCCCTGCATACCTTCTAATGCTCATCTCCGCCATCATCTCCCTCTTCGCAACCTTTACCGCCGCGGCCCCACTCCCGAACTCAGACAAGGATGGTGATCTTGGAGACAACATCCTGGGCGGTGCACGCGAAGGTCCCTACAACATCTCCATCCAAGCCGGTATCGCAGGTGCGATCCTGATCGTTCTCGGAATTATCCTCTGTTTCTTCGGCTACCGTATCTACCATGTGACCCTCTTCATCGTCGGATTCTACTTCCTCGGAAACCTCACCTACATCGGCATGGCCAACGGCGGAGTCACCTCACGGACCCTCTTGCTCGTTGTCTCGATCGTCGTTGGAGTCATTGGCGGAATCTTGCTCATTTTCTGTTCTCGCCTGGGTGTCGCCATCCTAGGTGCGTTGGCTTTCTACGCATTGGGTCTCTGGATCCTGGGCTGGCGTTCCGGTGGAGTCATCAGTAGCTCTTCAGGTCGCATCGCCCTCCTGGTCTGTCTCGCGATCCTGGGATTCATCCTCGGCTTGTTCAACGAGAAGGAGATGGTCATCGTGGGTTCCGCCATCATTGGGGCCTACTCCTTTGTGATTGGCGTCGATATGTACGTGGACACGGGATTCTCCAGTCAGGCGGACTCGTTCATCAACTCGAAAAACTCGGTTGAGTCGCATTTTGAGAACCAGACTGTGGGTGTTTATGCCTTGCTGGGAACCTTCTTGGTCTTGGCAGCGCTTGGAATGATTGTTCAGTTCTATAGTTGGGGTAACAGGGCCACCTGGCGACCTGTTCCTGGCTCGGCTATTGCTCCAGGTACGGTTGTTGCTCCAGGTGCGGTTGCTGCTCCAGGTACGGTTGCTGCTCCAGCGACAGATGTGGTCTACACAGAGAAGCCGCCAGCTCGCTTCGGAGGATTCTTCAGACGCCGCTACTAAACACAAAACCTTCCCCACTTTCCTTAATACTCTCATTCAACCATCTAATGTATAATATCAATCTATAAACCATACCCCTTTAATAATGACTTCATAATAAATTGTCAGTGTAATATTCGTAAATCATTCCTTGTGAACATCCCTCCCTTTGATTTTATTTAATCGAAAAAAAAAAAACGCGTTATCTGCCTGTTTCCATCATCTAATACGGGCGATGGAACACTTTATCCCACATGGCCGCGTCCTTGAACCATCCGCGCCGGTCGACAAAGAATGCCATGCGTTCCTTTTTGCTTCCCAGCATAATGTGTGAACTGCTACCCTCCTTCACAGGTGACGTTCCTTGTGGTCCGACATTAGTGAGCAGCTGCTGACGACATTGCATGTCCTGAATCGGGTAAACGCGATGGTATCCCCGTGGGAATTTGCGTCCAGTCTCGATCCTGACCTGTGTTCCTCCCCTCAACAGCGTCAACTTGGTCACATATCTAAGAATTTTATGCACAGAAATTGAAAAGGTCAATCAAGCCATCCCCGAAAGCGTCCAAAAAAAAAAAAAAGACATTATTCTTCAATGCCCTGATGAGCTGCGGAGCAGAGAAAAAAAATCTAACAGGCGACTCACCTCCACGGGATCGCGCAGATACCGAATGCGATTACAAGTCCTGTGCCGATCAATCCTGCAGAGATAATGATCCGTTTCCTCAACGGCGCCAATGGCACCTCTGTGGACTCGATGCCTTCTGTTCCGGGGAGTGGCAGAGGTGGGGGTGGGGGCTGCGTGGCTGAAAAGATAGGGTTGTCAGTGTAGTGCGTAAAGGCGTATTGAGCGACGTTGCCCCAAAAGATCAGCTGTAGGCCTGCGGTGGCATAGGCCAGGAGGAAGGTCCTGTGGAGCGTTGCTGGCGGCTCATAAAATTGTACATCCCTAATAAAAATAAAAAAAAAAAGGTGCGGCAGATCGGGCAATGGGAATATAGCAAATTATGTCAGCGTTACGCCTCGGTTTGTCTTGCGCCATGTATAAAATGTCGAGATCAAGAGACCACGTACTGTTTGGCGCACATTTCCGCGAGCGTCCTTGAGAAATTCCCAGGTCCAGCAGCAGCTTTCCTGGCCTTCGATCCCGATTCCCTGGCTACCACAGTCGGAGCCGTGGCAGAGCTAGTGAGGGAGGTAGGCGAAGGGGTGGCATTCCTGCTCTTTGAGTCTGGATGGGAGTACTTGAAGGGTGACTTCTTAGAGCCTCCAGTGGCTCCTGGGGTGGCATAGAAGCGTAAAGACGACGAAAACGAGTTACCCTGAGCCATCGATAGTCCTGTTGAGGCATTGGGTAGCCTCCTGAAACAAAGCGCCGTTGGCAAGGCGCGCTGGATCCTGTTCATGGCTGATCGAGTTTTGTGAATGAGAAATGAGGAATGCAAGTCGAGGGTCCGGGTTCCGTCATTCGGGTTACCTGATCAGCAAGAAGGTTGCAAATAAATGGGTTGTATCTGAGACCGTTCAAACCCATTGACCCGCGCAATTCGAAATAAAATTTTGGTCGGCTGCTGTGCGCGCCCCATTCAGTCTTGTAATCCTGTCAATTACTGTATCTTGGATGACTTTTATTATTATTATTCCAATAATGGTTGCCATGAATGCTCGTTGGAAATCGCGGCCTGTGCGAGAACTTGAAATGCTCTCTTGCTTGCTTCGATTGCTTCCTCATTCGATACTCTGACGGCGCGTTCTCGAGCGTATGTTATGAATTTCAACTGTCCACATCTACGTAGGATCTTTTTGGCATGTTGTTGAATTTTGAGGGGAACACTGTCTGCGACGGATAAAACCTCTAAGCCTCGCCTGAATTCCTTATAACCGCCTTCCTTGGTGTCCAGGGTTGAATTGCAGTGCTTAACGAAGCTCCAGTGGTCCCAGTGACAATACGATTTGGTTGAGAAGAAAGGTGATATGTCAAGTTCTGCGGACGCCCTCCATTGGCGAGGATCGTCAATTCCGGCATCGCTAGAGGTGGCCACGCCGCCATCATTGTTGTAAAGGCCGATGAGATTGCCGATGCTGCTGTCCTCGCTGCCGTTCGTGTTGTTATCTCTGCGACTGCCCTTGCTGGATCTGTTGGCTTCATTGCGAACGTTGTTACGTGGAGCAGTCCTCACAGCATGTTTACGAGCGTACGCCAAAAAGACCAAGCGACGCAATCGGCTAAGAATTTTGCTGGCATGCTTTTGAACCTTACGGGGAACACCCTCAGCGGTAACGATAACCTGCAGGCCACGTTTGAACTGCTCATAATCATCATGCATGGAGGTGAGAGTCGAATCACTGTGTTTGACGAAGACCCGATGGTCCCAGTGCCAATACATCTTGGTTGAAAGAATGTCGAAATGCCAAACTCTGTGGGTGCCTTCCATTGGCGAGGGTCGCCAATTTCGGCATTGCTGAAGGTGACCACGCCGCCATCACTGCCGCTGAAGTTGTTAAGGTTATCCGCGCTGTCATTCTTGCTGCCGCGAGTATTATGATTGCAGGCATTCCTCTTTTTAGAGGGGTTAATGGTGTGGATATGCTCCAAAGCGCGGCTGCGGCCGAGGAAGCCTTTCACGACTTTGGGCATGATGTACCTCGCGGTCGCAATCGCTATGAACGACGGCGCCTAGTTTTCTGTGAACGAAATAAACGAGGTGTCGGTACTAAATTGAGCAATTAACAATTATCTAGAGATGCGAGGAGCGATATATGGCAGAAATACCTCAGCCGGATTCTTGCACGCAAACGTACCAAGGACATAAACAACTCTATTTTGAGGCTTTACTTATCGCTCGACACATACCCCAAGCAACCGCTAGGTACAGACAAGATCAGAAGACAACGTGGGTTAGTTAAAAGTCTAGCATACAATATCACATCACCACCAGCTGAACAACAAACATAGCGAATGCAATGGATGCGCGACCAGGCTTCTTCCGCAGCTTCAATTCCAAACCACAAAGGATACCAAGCATAACTCGTACTGAGGTGCAAGGCTTGAAGCAGCTTTAGCGTTCCATCTGGAGTACAACTCGCAGGACACAGCAGGTGAAGGGCCATGGTACCGACATCGGACAAAACTACAGCTGGAAGCTGCTGATACAAGCGCGCAGACTGTACCTTGAAGAATGAAAAACCAACCCCTGTTGCTATTGGGATGCGCATAATGGAATAACGTGTCATGGAAGCGTGAATCTCTGACACTTACCATGCATTCGGGATGCACAACCGGATTGATGGTAGACGGTAGAAAGAGTGCCATGTGAATACCTTGGCAAAAAAAAAAAGATTATGACGTCATAATAATGTTTTGTGTGGAGAGAAGCCGCTTCGGGCCCTTGGGCTCTCAATCCAACTTACCCATTATGTCGCTAACCTGGAGCCCAAAGGGAGCCCAAGTGGACAGGTACTTCTTGGAAATATCCTGGAGACAATGGAGCGTGGAGTCATTTCTGCTTGAGAACAATGCCACTGAAGACAACATAAGTGAGCTCTACACCATATTCAGAGCAAGCATGCGAGTGCTCCTCAACCTGGACAGGGCGCCTTCAAAAGTGAGGACGCTGGTGTCAACCATGTCCAGCAGCATGTCGAAGACTGAGTTCACAAAGATTTTTTGCCAGATGTGGGTGGAGCAGAGCACGGAAGATGCTGTTGTGAGCTCGCAGGCCGCGCAGCGCGGAGTCCAGGTAAGGTTATGAGTATAGCCTTGTCAAGTACTGTAGCCTATATACACATAGAAGATACGCATGTTCTCACGCGAATTGCCTTATTTCTTCAGCACAATTATCCAGCAAGGACGGGCAGTCTGGAAAGGCCAACAGGAACCAAGATAAAGCACATCGACAGCTAGCAGTAAGCACTTTCCTTGAACTGTTCTGCACTCTAATTGCACTTTTTCACATTAACTTAGACCGGCTCTACATGTCCTGGGAACTTTGATAGGCATCTGCTGAGCTCAAGGAGATCGAGGTCGTCCCAGAGTACGATGTCGTCGAGTTCGAGAGCAAGGTCGGAGCGCTGGATTGAGCCCTCTTCTGGAGGCTCAAGTGTAGTGGACGATGTGTGGAGGATGTCCTGATCAAGGCAGCACGAAAGATGACGCGGATACAGTAGGTTCTTATCACTTTGATGCTACGGTGCCTCTATGGCTAGATACACTAACCACTTTGTATCTACTCTGCACCGTAGCCATGTACACTCTCTAATCATCTACACGGCGGACGAGCTCACAAAACGTCTGTTCAGTTCCGAGGAATGGAAAGAGATTTGCAGAACCTATCCTGTACACCTGGAAGAGCTCTCCACCGAGACGCGGGAGTATCTTCAGACATTCCACACGTTTGACATCCAAGGCATACACAGGGCAGCTAATGCTCCTATCCCAGTCATCGGTCAATATAAGCACGAAAAGCACTGGGAACTACACTGGATAAGGAATTCCGTCGTCCAATGGTAAGGAACTCCATCCGCTAATATTCTCTTCACGATAGTCAGGAAAAGGAAGGAGGGTTCACATTCGAATGGCCCTTCTCAATCTTTATTTCTGCCCTTGTAGGCTCGGCCTATATTCTGAGACGCCTTCGCCCATGGCGGAGAAGGACAACAGCGAGTCATTCTGGAGAAATGACGTGTATGGGGTTATCAACTCGCTCATGAGGGACGTTCCATACATGCGCATGGTGCATGGAGAGCTAACGGTCAAGGAGTCTGCCCAGCGGAGAAACATGCAAAAGACAGGCGATTCAGGCCGCACTGATCTCGGATACAAGTGCGACGGGCTCTTCCAGGTTTCAGGACATCCCAACGCGAATGTGGGTGTTGTCGAAGCTGGCAAGTCGTTCAACAACAACGTCGATAAGAAGTACCGTGAGGACTGTGTCAAAATGACGCGCGAGCTCCATGATATGTTGCGCGTTCGCATTGCCAACCTTCGTGTTTACAGCCGAGCCAGGGAGCTTACAGTTTTAGGCTATGTTATCTCTGGTGAGTACACCTGAAAGTCATCGCATATGGACCACTCAGAGCAGAATCCACGGATACCAATGCTGCTTTCTTTTTTTTAAAAAAAAAAAAAAAAAAAGCCCTGTTATCCAGACAATGTTTGCATCCGCATCCGGCGGCTATATCGTTCGCATCGCACAGCACTAGAACATCCATAGTGTAGCGACAGACACCTCCGACTTTCCGGCCAACGTACGGGTTCTGGAACATCTTCTTTCCACGAAGAAACTGCTTATCAAGACTAAATTAATATTGAAAGAGTGGCCTCGGCTCCCAAACCCCAAGGAACAGATGAAGGCAAAGCAGGTGCAGAGCGAAGATGAGCAGGAGGAAGAAAAGAACGAAGAGGTCGAGGAGGAAAGGTATGATGAAGAAGACAAGGAGAAAGAGGAGGAGGAGGAAGAGGAGGAAGAAACAGAGTAGGAGGAGTAGGAGGAGCAAGAGGAGCAAAAGGAAGCGGAGAAAGGAGCTGTTCCTTTGCCTTCCACACCGCGCCTTGCCCTGAAGCGGCAGCTCAGCGAACTCACCATCCCTTTGCTCCAGAGCACTCCAGAGAGAGCCATGAAGAAGAGGACCTTCAATATTTAAGTCGTAACAGTCCTTGGAAGGAACATGTCTTCCAATGCTCTCGAGCCATAACAAGGCGGATGCCAGAGGGGAAGTATGCCTTGGAATAAAAGAAGGCCCATCGAAGTCCCGTACAAGCCGCATTCAGCTTTCTTTAACATCGTCGCATGCTGCTGTTGGTTCGTCCCTTGTCAAGGTTTAATAGACACAGCAAATAACAGCAAAAACGCGTCATGCGCTTGCTGTAGTGTCATAGTCGTGGCTACACTGAGCCGACGATTAGGTTCCAGCTCTCACTACGCACATGGGATAGGCCCTCTTCTATAAGCATGGCTCCTTAAACGCCATGCAATTACAAAGCTATTGACTAGCCTATTTCATGGAGCCAACAAACTACTCATTTCAAAATGAAACATAGAGTCGAGAATGCCGTGAGAAAGATTGCTGTCGCGCCATTTCAAGTAATGAAAGGCACTCGGAGAGGATTAGACTATCATGGATTTCTAGACCTTTATTCATCCTTTCTCTCTTTCTGCTTCTACCCCTCCTACCTGCTGGTTTTAGCATGATGTGCCATAACAACAGCTACCATCATCAGTATCCATTATTTACCCCATGCCATATCATCCATCGGACACATTAGCGGCTACTATACAGGGGGTAGCCTTGAATGTCTTAGTGGGAGGCTAGATGGATTTGAATGGCCATGACTCGGTCATGGTTTCTTCCACTAGGTCATATCGGTTCACATTTCGCCATTTCCCATCCCCTCCTTCCTTCGTTCTTCTCTCGCAGTACAGGATGCAGCAACACAGATGCAGAGGGGTTGGATCCAGCGGGTAAACAGCAATGTGAAGCCGTGGTGTATTCATTTGTTGATGCTGTGGAGAAATTTAAAAATACGCTCTGTTCCCAGGGATGAACGCCCAAAAATGTGGAGGGAAAATAACCGGTGTCTTGGCCTGAGCTTGTCCCCCGACCCAGCCAGTCGGGCCCGAGGTTGCATCATCTTGTTGCCCTCTTTTCTTCCTCTGGCACTTCTCTTCCTTATTCCAACTTTGCCATCACTTTCTCATCCTCATTCACTACAGTCTTCATTCCCTCAATTGCCACCTCTGCATCCCACGAACATAACACCACCCTTCTATTAATATATCCTCGCCAAATCAAGGCGTTGCTTCACACCTACCCTCCACGCCTTCTCCTTCCACATCCGGATAATGACCGCCTCTCACCACCGCCAAAACGACCAAGAGACTATCCTCGTCACCGGAGGGGCCGGATTCATTGGTTCCCATACCGTTGTTCAGCTCCTCAGCCTCAGCAAGCGTCTTGTCATCGTCGATAATCTCTGCAACTCTTCAGAAGAAGCCTTGCATCGGGCGCAAGCCCTTGCTCACAACCCAAAGGGGTCTCTGATTTTCCACAAGGTCGATCTGCTCGACGGAGACGCACTGCAGAAGGTCTTTGATCTCTACACATTCTCGGCCTGCATCCATTTCGCAGGACTCAAGGCAGTAGGCGAATCCTCCAAGATTCCTCTCGGATATTACCAGACCAACATCACAGGAACCCTCAATCTGGTGCAGCTACTGCAGCAGCATCAGTGCCGAAATTTAATCTTTTCGTCCTCGGCCACCGTCTATGGATTGACATCATCGCCCGAACCCATCAAGGAGGATGCGCCGATCAAGGCAACGAACCCCTACGGACGCACCAAGCAGTACATCGAAGAGATTCTCAGGGACACCGCTGCCAGCGAACCAGACAAATGGAACATCATTCTTCTGCGGTACTTCAACCCTGTCGGTGCACATGAGTCTGGAAGGATTGGCGAGGATTCCAACGGACCACCCAACAACCTGATGCCCTATGTGGCCCAGGTCGCCATCGGACGACGCTCCATCGTTAATGTCTTTGGAGACGACTACGACACAAAGGACGGCACCGGTGTTCGGGATTATATTCACATCGAGGACTTGGCGCGGGGACATGTGGCAGCACTGGGAAAGATCGAGACCGTCAGGCGATCCAGCAAGACGCTGGGCTGTGTTCCTTACAATCTGGGAACCGGGATCGGACACTCTGTCATGGAGATGATCAACAGCATGTCTGAAGTGGTGGGCCGTAAGCTGCCTTACAAGATCGTTGAAAGGAGACCCGGCGATGTGGCGACGGTCATTGCAGACCCCTCACTGGCGGCCAAAGAGATGGACTGGAAGGCAGAAAAGACGCTGAAGGACATGTGCACAGACCTATGGAGGTGGCAGATACAGAACCCAGAGGGATACGCTGGGTCTCAGACGACACATGGGCCCAGTTTGGCATCTCCACTGACACCCTCACCGGTGCTACATTCTCATATTGCTCTGCCAACCATGGCAATGGGAGCCAAGGCGATGTCAGCATCGATTTCACCAGGAAAGAAGGCAGCGCTCGATAGGAGGTCGACGCCATCGCCTCCTCCATTTACGATGGCGAACTCGCCAGTCAATTCGCCTCAGCCTGCTAGGACTGCAAAGAAGGCACACCAGAACGCCTTCTAAGGAGGACCAACATTATCCTCACTATCGTTGTCATCATCATTCGTCGTTTTGTTTGTTAGTCTATTCGTTAGTCTTGTCTTTCATGTATTATGCTCATCATTAAAACAACCGTACCTAAATTAGTAGGAAAAGGAAAAAAATGATACACAACGCGTTTATGGCAGCTCAATCTCAGCGACAAAGTCTCCCATGGCAGAATGTTGCTTCGCCCAATGATGCGTGCGATGTAGAGCGGAGCCCGAGGACTCAGGAAGGCATGCTTGTTTATTATGCGCTTGATTAGAACCCTCCCTTATGGATGCCCTCCTCCTGCTGCTGCTCCACACAGTTGAAACTGCTCCGATCGCCTCTTGACCGATTCCTTGTTGCTGCGCACGCTCGCTGCAAACGATGGGATCAGTAGAAGCGAATCTAGGATGAATAGAAGGCTTGTCCCCCGTATACTACTGGAGCCAATTTCAATAGTGTGCTGAGATGCTGTAGGGAATAGGCATTGTTTCCTAGTCAAGCGGTGTGTAGATCACATAAGGTGCAGTAGCCAACCATGCCACATATACCCGTCATTTCTAGCTGCTTGTAGTATCTACTACTCTCCACACCTTTGAAAGAAAGATGCCGCTGTGACTTACCTTTCGGATTCATTGAATTTAATGCCTCCTATCCGCTTCTAGTTTGAAGTGGACTTGGCTCATTAACAAGGAACCGGCTAGGCGATATTGCTGCAGGTTCATATCCGTAACCAGGGGGGAGGGTGGGGGGAAGTTTCTGTACTATGGAGTACCTTTCTTAAAGGCATAAAATCACGCGTTTTATAAACTATTTCGAACAAGACAGCACGAGTTTTAGGACCTGAGGGTTAAAGGAAAGAACCTGACGGAGGTCAGAATGGTTAGAACGAAGGAGGAGCGGAAAAAAAAAAGGAAACCGCAAAGAGAGCTTGAGAAATGAACTTTGTCGCCACCAATTTTTTATTGCATTGTTATTGGCCAGTTGTCCTGCTGTGCTTACCAAGTTGAACACACCACACGGCTCAGCATCGTTTGCCTGATTAGACAGAGTGGGCACTTCCCACTCCAGGGCGCCGGCCCACCACGCTTCCCTGTGGCTGAAACATACTAGATTCTTCGTACTAAACCCATGTAAACATCCAATGCACCCCGGATTAGCAGAGTGCTCGCAGATCGCGACAAACAAGTTGTACGCGTCAGGAGCAGGCTGCGCAGCGCGGAGTGTAGGCAAAGTTACGATGAACATGGTCTAATCAAGATACTGTAGTCTATATACATGTGGAAGATGCGCCTGCTTTCACTTCAATTGCCTTATTTCTTCTTCAGCACAATCGTCTAGTAAGAGCAGGCAGTCTGGGAATGGTCAACAAGAGGCCAAAACAAGGCATAAGGGCAGCCAGTAGTATTAATAGCGTCAAAGAATGTAAATGTAGAATCATTTATTGTTGTTGACATTTATGAACGACCCATCATCGCCAAGCTGCTTGTTTTTGTCGTTTTTATTTGAGAAAAATAAAAAGAGTACATTCAAAATGTACTTTATGAGTTTGTAAAGAACTGGCTAACCATGTCCTTGACCATCGATACATCGTACCGAACATACTTTTGAACATTCTTTGTAAACTCCATCGTCGTACCGCTACCATTTGAAGATGCGTATTTGGTCAAGAACTTGTCGTACATGGGGATCAGCACCTGGTGCACATCCTTGAGCACCATCGTTCTCAGATCCACATCCGGAATTGAATACTGCTTCTGTGTCTTCCATAGTTCGTCAAAGTCGTGGTTGAAGTTCTTGAATTTATCCTTGACCATTTGACGCTGGTTCGAGTTCAACACATGCTGCACACCGCCGTCCTGGAGGTATGTCACATCCATCAGGTGCTCCACACAGGTCTTCCAATTGTCCTGATACAAGTCCACGCTCTGCTTCAATGGTCGTTCATAAACGGCCGAAGTCAGACTATTCGGTGCCAGATGGGCGGTATCCGGTCCGTTGAGGGTCTCCAACAGTCCTGGCGTGGTGCGGACAGATTTCGAGATGTAAAAGTAGTTGTTGAGCAAAAACAGCTGGGCCAGGGACTGGCCCTTTTTGTAGAACTTGGACTTTACGTCAATGTTCTGCACTAACGCCTCCAACACGTCCGCTACAAGTACCAAAAAAAAAAAAAAAAAAAAAAAAAAACCGCTTAGTACTTCTGGCACTACTCAAATATCCACGATAAAAATTGTTTTGCATGGATTTGTGCTAGTCTCCATAACTGCAAACACAGCAACACAGGAAATTTATCAATTTAGTTGAATTGAGTTATGCCAGCAGCATTTTGGAATTTGAGACAGTTCCTTCAACATACCAAAATAATGCTGCATAGCAGAGCTTCGTCCAGATCGTCCAGCAGCCTGAGGGCGGCGGTTCTGTGAAGCGCCAGCCTCGGGGCTGTTCCAGTTTCCATCTCCAATGAGATTGAGAATCGACTCCACCATCGGTTGATAGTTCATTAGGCGCTTCATGTAATTGAGGGTCTAGAAAAGACATTATACAGTGGAAGAAGCAGTATCAAGATAAGTCGAATGCGGTATAACTTGTTTGCAATGGGTAAACAAGTAGCGGTTCCTTACATCTGAGGTCATTTGATGCACGGTTCCGTCCAGCGGCATAGCTTGGTATTTGGGGTTATTTTGGTTCTACACATCGAACGAATAATAAAAATACAAGACGTTAATATAGGAATACGTTCTAAAACGGTGTCAGGCTGTTAAAAAGTACGCCCATGCGAAGAAGCTTACTCTAACGTCGGCGAGAAAGTCAATGAAGGTTCTCATGGCGGTTGCCTTGAAGGTCTTGAGCAGCTCTAGTGCGTCGTTCTCCTTTTGACGTCTTGCAAGCTAGTGTATCCATGACAGCAAACACACCATATCAGTCGTCTGTTCCTAAAACTGTCCTTCTTTCAAATGCGTAGAATGCACAGAAGCAATGCACTTACCCCGAAAACACTTTCAAAGGTGTTCATGTTAGACTCAAGGGCCTCAATGACATCAAAAAGGACGCCGACCTCAGACGTATACGTCTTCCTGATCCGCCTCGTGATGATCCTTCCTGTCTCTACCCATTGCTCGATCGGGGGCATGATCGACCCCATGAATGCGAGACTTAATAACTTGGGATCTAGAAGAGTGTCGGCCAGATCAGCTTCGTTCTAAAACAAAGGAAAGGTCGTCTTGTTCGGTCAGAGATGAGTTTACGGACAAGTATCACATTCGCAAAGGTCATAGATGAGACTCATACCCTGCAAAGCTTGAGTAGAGAGGTCGTGTAGGGAATGAATGGGCTCGTGTCCTTTTCGTAGACGCCCTTCAATTCGACATTAGAGGATTGGTAAAGTGGTGCCAGTGACTTGATCATTGTGTTGGCACGGATCTCACAGTACGACTTCAGATATCCAGTTGGTGTTGCATTAGGATCCAGATCGATTTCGGCCAGACTCTTGGAGATTGTGATAAAAGCCTGGGCGGTGTTCGCAGGGAATGGTGGAATATCCTTGCGGTCGGATGAGGTGACAACCTTGAGGTCCAATGGCGGGCTGTTTTGTGTCAAAAGCTTCCTGAACAACTCGTTCAACTGCCCTGCTGCGACATTGAGACTTCGTTTCTATCATTGTAACAACGATTTTCAAAAGAACCATGATCAATAACGATCGATTCTTTGACTTGATTAGAAATTCATACCGACGCATGCTTCGCTTACCAGCTGTTGCACTACTCGCTCACCAGCCTTGAGTTTGACTAAGCTCATGGTCCGCAGATACTCCCGTATCCGTCCGATTGATTGGAGATAGGAATGCAGGTCATGTTCTGTCAATGGTCGTACCACAATCGCCTCCTCCTGAGCTGCCAAATCAAAGTATGAGAGAATTGCCTCTAGTGCTGCGACAGTCTGATCCATATCTATTGAAGCCGAACAATATACCAAGTGGTTAGTGTCTCCTAACGCTTTCAACTGCGAATGCGACTGGATAGTTACAGCCTCAGTGTACATACTTCCTGCGAGGCGCGTAAGGGACTGGGTGGATTTGTGGATCGGCAGGACAGAGGTCTCGAGGCTGGCGAGACGTGTGTCGAACGAGTTCAAGATGTCAACCTAGTGTGCATACAGCTCGAGTGTCAGGCACGGATTGGTCTTTCTGTCTTCTCAGTTTCTTTCCATGGGTGCGAGGTCGTGGTATTACCATCTTTGTCGAGACAGTGTTAGTCTTGTTTAGGTTGGTCTCCAGGCCGCTGAGTTCCGCAACCTCCTCGTCGAGAAAGGTCTTGTTCTCCCTAATGCTATTTTTCAGTTGAAGACATGAGTACTTGTAAGATTTGATGATGGATGGTTGATGGGTTGATGGAACGGATGAGAACACATTCAAAATGTGTGCTGAACGAACCCTTCTGTGGTGATGGCCATGTCGGTTTTGGTGTGTATTGGGCTGTGGTGTGCTCAAACTATGTGCATGTAAAACTCAGCTTCGAAGGCCCTGGTTGATGCCTCTCTGTCTCTCCCTCTCTCTATCTCTGTCTAGGTGGAGGTGTGGTGTCGGTAGATTGGTCTGCTGCTCCCGAATGAGTCCTGGATGGTGTTCTTGATGTCTGAAGCGAGGAAAGAAAGAAGTGATGCAAAAAGCTAATATGGGTTTTCATGTGGAGGCCGAAGAGGTCGTTGCAATATTGCATGGGAATCGAATGGTCTTAAAATTGTCACGCGTCAAAAAGCAGAAAACGAACGTATCAAACCCGCCTCCGTGGCCAAAACAAGAGGGATGCACAGATCGATTGCACTTCAGGCAGTATCGTCCACTCCTTATGAACATGTTCGACATGTCCAAACCGCTGCAAGGTTTATCGAAACCCTTCGAGAAGCTCTGCAGGTGACGATGAGAGGACACCACTTGTTTGCGATTTCAGTGAGTATGGCATAGTGGATTTCCTTGGTGAACAGACAGAGGTGGCCTACTATGCCTGTTCCTGAGCAATGTTGCTCGCGTTTGAAGTGCGATGGACGGTTTTGCACATTCAAATTCAGACGTTTTCCAGCCTTTTCAGTTTCATCTCCATAAATTGACGGATCAAATAGACGACGCAGTGAGCAGGGCCGGCTGATCCCAGTAAACAGGACCCTTTCCCTGAAATCCTTTAAGGTGGACATCGAGATACCACAGGTTCCCAGTCCGCACCTTTATAGTTACCCTTTCTTCCCTTCTTTCTTGCTGCATGCATGTAGTCGCTACTGCTTTGTCCCCCCTCTTCGTGTGCTGAATGATGCTATGTCGGCGTTTATCGAGTGTTTTTCTGCAGTACTGCTCCGGTATGTTGTGTCCTCCCCCCCCCCTCCTCCCCTGTCTTTTTTGTTAACCCGTTTGGTCGTCCTTCCTGTGGTCTCATTCCGTTTGTCCATCTCTCCCTTTCTCACAGCAAAGGGCTCCCTCGTCTCCTCGGCCTCCGAAACCCAGCACCCACTCATCACCCAGCACCCATCGCTCATCGTCAACTAAAGCAAGGGGACTTCTCTCCCTACTGCCCACAGACCGCCTCACTTTTCTCTTCTCTTCTTCCATCGCCCCCGGTGCACGCCCCCATTCCTCGTCTGCTTCCCTCGCTTCTTCACAACGAACAATTCCACAATGAGTGCCACCTACATCCCCCAGGCCCAAATTCTCCGCGACAACTGCGAGTTCCTGAAGCCCAACCCCAGAGTCCACAGCCAGCGCCTAACAATCCAGCACTGGCAGCTCAGAGATCTGATCACTTGTCCAAAGACCAGCGAGGAATTTATCTATGTTAATCAGAACACCGTCAATTGCTACAATACCCGCACAAAGACCACCACACCTCTCATGAAGGACCTCACATTCCAGCCCACTTCTCTGACAGCAGCGTAAGACCTTTTTATTTCAGATCGCGTTATCAACCGACCATGGGAAGGCGAAGTGGGAGAAGGGCTCACGGGGGAGGGGGACTGCTGAACTCTACCGCAACTAACCATAGAAGCTTGTTTGCCACCAAATCTACATAGATGCGGATACCTTGCAGCGGGCGGACAGCGAAATCAGTTGATGGTCAGGCAGATGAACAGCAATTGGTACGAGGTCGCCATAAAGATGATTCATAAACACTGTGGAACATATAGGCATAGGTTCGTAGATACTCACCGACTTGATTCTCCTCTAGGTTCGCGCATACGTCCGTAGGCGGATCAATTAACAACGCGCTATGTATTTCAGAGCATCTGGGAGGAACGCGATTATTGATCAGCAACAATGACGAGACAATCAAGGTCTATTCTTTGCCCGGCCTCCAGCGTCTGACGAGCATCCAATTCCCCACAGCTGTCAACTATGGTAAGCGACGGGCACTTTAATGGCGTGCTTACGATTGGCGATAATGCACATTCCAGGCATGACTTGCCCCGTGCGCTCAAACTGACATTTTTTTCCCCCGTCGAATCCTTAGCTTCTGTCAGTCCAGATGGACGCAAAATGGTTGCTGTGGGTGATTCGAACCAGGTCTTTTTGTACGACATCTCGGTCGCGGCAGGGTATCAAAAGATTGGCACTTACACAGGTAAAGCCATCCGAACCGTCTCTCTGTTCGGCCTCTGTCAAAGAATGTGCAGTCACGGCTGGTTCTCTGACCACCACCTTTCTTTCTTTCTTAGCAACGACTGAGGCCAGCTTTTCGTGTGCCTGGAATCAATCGTCCGAGAAGTTTGCCGTGGCCAGCCAAGATGGATATGTGAGCGTGTGGGACATTCGTTCGAGTGAAAAGATGTGCAAGCTCGGATCGAAGCAGGTATGAAGATGAAGAACCCTTTCGTACTGTGGCTCAAAGAAGGCGTGGTCTTCGCGATCAACTTATCTGACGATGATTGGTTTCGCGCATGTATTGATAGCAACCACAATCAAAGGGCGCTACACGCTGTGTCAAGTTCTCGTCTTCTGGCTCAATTGATTTGCTTATGTACAGTGAGCACGTCTCATATGTGAACCTGGTCGATGCCAGGACCTTCAATGACCGGCAGGTTGTCCGGGTTGCACCACCAAATAACGATGAACACGTTTCTGGCATTGCATTGAGTCCTGACAGCAAAGTCTGCTTTGTCGGTACGTGTAGAAAAAAAAAATCGATTTATTTGTACGAACTCATAGAGCTATGTGTAATTGTTTATTGAGATGGTCATTTTGCATGCTTTGTGTTCTAGGGCTGGAACATTCAGTACTCGAGTACGATGTGGACACGGTTACCCGAAGGAGTTTTCCTGCCGGCAGTCTAATTTAGAAAGTACAATCTAAGCGAAAGGAACAAACGCCAGAAATATTCGTACTGCTGGTCGGGATATCGCCCATCTATACCCGAGCTTCACTACGAATAAACATGATGGCACAAACCCAACTTTACACCATGATAATGAAGAGCAAACCTACTTCGCGCGATCAACCAATGAAATACTCAGCCACCCCTTGAGCACCATATACTGCACCTGGAGTGGTGCACCCATGTCAAAGCACACCCACATCACTCTGCCCAATACCAAAGATCCGAGCGAGGAGGACCGGTCGACTGTCAGGAAGAGACCAACGTATACCAAACTGCCGCTCAAAGCAGGACAAAAAGAGCGCCAATGGAATCCAATTATATCCGTTTCACAGCGCTGTCAGGCGCAAAGTCGGAATCAGCTCTTTGCTACCTTCTCGAGATTGATGAGGCAAAGATCTTGTTGGACTGCGGCTGGAACGATGCATTCGACGTCGAGGATCTCAAACAGCTCAGACGGTATATACGATTTTAGACACTTGCAGTATCGTTTGGACACTTGCAGTACCGTTTGGATTAATAAGGTCGCAATTGTTGTGGTTCTTGAAAACTAACTGCCTCAGACGCGACACTTCTCTTTCTCTTCTTCTTTCTTTCTTTCTTTTTTATCCGTATGGCTATATGGTATCGATCCGTGGACCGCGGGACACCACCCACAACGACGCTGAATACTTTACAGGATAGCGAAGGATGTTGATGCCTGTCTACTCTCACACTCGACGCTCCACCATCTCGGTGCACTAGCGTATGCGAAATCGAATCTGGGACTTCGAGCACAGACATACGCGACCTTTCCAGTCATGGACATGGGTCGTCTATCGTTATATGACATTTGGCAATCCAAACGGGCAACCGAGGACTTTACGACATTCAATCTCGAGGATATTGACCAGGCATTTGAGGCGATTACCTGTTTGAGATACCAGCAACCCACGGAACTCTCGGGAAAGTGCAAGGGAATCACAATCACGGCCTCTTCAGCAGGACATACCGTCGGAGGAACTGTCTGGAAGATCTCGAAGGATACAGAATCGATTCTGTATGCTGTCGATTATAATCACCGAAAGGATAAGTAAGGACATACTGGATAAACGATGTGGTTTGCAGAGAATCTGGGTGGGGGGAAGAGGAGTTTGTCGATTTGGGTCGTTATTGGTTGATTGACTGGCTGATTTTATTGAACGATAGACATTTGGATGCGACAGTGCTGTTGCAAGCGGACGGAAACGCACCACAAGAGTTCCAGCGGCCATCGCTTATGATCACGGACGCGTTCAATGCGGAACAATACCTGCAGCCATCTCGTCTTTCTCGCGATAGAGCACTCTTGGGTACTTTATCAATACACGCTCTTTTTTTTTTTTTTTTTTTCCATCTCCCGCCTGAGACCATTTTTTTTATTAACAAGCATTATTGAAACAAAAATCTATCAAAATTACTTTTATAGAATCAACAATAGCAACACTCAACGATGGCGGCTCGGTCTTACTGCCGACGGACTCTTCGACACGCGTCCTAGAACTAGCCTACATGCTCGACTCTTACTGGATGGCGAACCGAGTCCGGTATCCATTGATTCTCCTCACCAACTTTTCTTACCGGACAGCTCACTTTGCGACCTCGATGATGGAGTGGATGGGAGACACCGTTCGATCCCAACTCACGGATACACGCGAGAACCCTTTCCAGTTCAAGTACCTGAGACTATGTCAGCGACTGAGTGATCTTGAAAAGTATCCTGGACCGAAAGTCGTCCTGGCTTCGAACCTTTCTATGGAAACCGGATTCGCAAGGGAGGTCTTTTTGAGAACGGAATGGTCCCAGAACACGAAGAACACATTGATCCTCACGGAGCGTGCCTTTCCAGGAGAGTTGGCCCGGTACCTGTATGAGGAATGGAAGGAAGGCGTCGGGGAGCTGGCGAGCAAGGAGGTTGGGAATGAAGTTCAGTTGGATAACGTGCTACGGCTAAAGGTGGACCGGAAGGTCTTGCTCGAGGGCCAGGAATTAGTGGACTTCTTGGCGGCTCAGGAGGCGAAGTTGGAGCGCGAGCGTGCGGATGCGGCGTTGTTGGAGCGAAATCGCAGGACGCTACTGGAGGAGGAAGACGACAGTGACGAGGATGAGGATTCGATAAATGGGGATCTCGGCCATCTGGTAGACATGGAGTGGCAGCTCTCAAAATCGGGAGGGCATGATATTTATATGAAGGACGCGACCAAGTCTGGGGGGTTCTTTAAGCAGACACAGAGTTATCGGATGTTCCCTTTTGTGGAGCGGAGGAAGAAGATTGACGATTATGGTGAGAGTATTGTGGTAGAACACTTCTTGAGTGCCTCCTCAGGTGCGCCCCAGGACGGACGTGAGGGTCGTAGTAGTGGACCTAATGGAGAGATGGATGCGAATGGTGATGTTAGGATGCGAAGCGACGATGACGACGAGATGGCAGTCGTAGGGGGGAGAGAGGAAGGCGCCGATGGGAAGGACAGGTGGATGGATCCGGATATGATTCATCCGGAGGACAGTTTGCCGTCAAAGTACGCGACCTCGGAGGAAGAGGTGGTTATAAGGTGCAAGGTACGATATGTGGATCTCGAGGGTCGTGCGGACGAGAGTGCTATGAAGGTCATCCTACAAGCGATCGCACCGAGAAAGCTGGTAAGTGTTTTTCCCAGTCGTCATATGGTTTTGAGCTATACGTTTTTTTTTCTATCCATGGCTATAGCAGTGACTAATTTGGTCCGCATGAATTAGATTCTTATCCATGGAGCAGAAAATAAGACAGAATCCCTGCGTAACACATACTTGGAGTTGCCAGATCTGACACGCGAGATCTATGCGCCCTCGGTCGGTGAGATTCTCAACGTGTCGGAGGTGACGAACATGTACAAGATCAATCTCACGGACGCCCTTCTGAGCTCGCTCTCGTTCTCGACCTTGGGAGAATATGATCTTGCCTACTTGGTTGGTCAAGTTCAGATCCCTCCTGGATCCGTAGCCCCAGTGTTGGGCATGCCCACGGTCGAGACCGAAGGAGGTGCTAAGAAGCTGACGGCAGGAGGAGAGGTCGATGGTGACGTGGCGGACCCACAGAAGGCTCAGCAGCAACAACAGCAGGACCAGAACGGAGCGCTCGTTCCGTCCTCTGCAGCGCAGCTTCAATTTCAACCTCAGCAGAAGCAGCAACAGCAACTGGAGCTGCTTGCACGCGAGCACAGACCTGTGTTTGTGGGGGATATCAAGTTGACAGAGTTCAAGAACCGGGTGTTGAAACAGGCAGGGATTGAGGCCGAGTTCATGGGCGAGGGAGTGCTCGTCTGCAATGGTGTGGTCGCGATCCGTAAGGTTGACCAGACGGGACAGATTCTGTTGGAGGGCTCGCCAATGACGAATGATTATTATCAAGTACGGCAATTGCTGTATAAGCAATTTGCTATTTTGTAAAAGAATGTCGTTTCGTTTTACCTCTCTCTCCTCATGCGGACAGTTTTTCTTTTTGGCTTCCGCCTGTAATAAAATAACAGTGCTTTCGTGGTACTTTCCTCTGTGCGCCTGCCTCTTTGGATGTGCCGCTTGACTATGCTCTATCGGGGGTGCCTTGTAATAGATGGACGCGCTTTTTTTTTATTTTATTTTTTTTTTGGCGCCTGTAGAATTTTCTCTTCACATGCGATGCTTATACATCTTTTTCTCTTCAACGAAAGCTCATAATGTTTATCATCAGCAAAAAAAAAAAAAAAAAAAAAAAAAAAGAATAATAGCAATTTACAATGACAATATAACAATAACAGCAAACAAGGATAACAGAGTACAATATTTATTGAGTTCTCCTTGAGAACATGCGTCGTGTCGTGTCATTTTGAACAGGGGAAAGGATTGGAGAGTTGAATTGTCCGAAGTGTTTTCGTGAAATTGGTATAATTGGACATGATAAGCAAATAGAAGGAAAAGAAAATGGGCGAGCAATGGTACACATGAAAAAGAAAGAAAATAACATATAAGCAAAAACAACAACAAGAACGAAGCAATGAATACAGCAACAACAACAGCAACAACAACAACAACAACAACAACAACAACAATAAAAAAAAAAAAATGCGGTTGAAATAAAAAAAACGAGTAGAGAAAACAAAGGACAACAACTACTGTGGAGCGTGAAAGTCGATAGAGGAGTAGTAATAGTAATAATAACAATAACAATAACAATAATATATATAAAAAGATAACAAAAAACAAACCATTAAACAACGGGGGGCTAGATGCTATCCCATCCATCTACCGATGCAGGCTTGACCACGAAGGCGAGAGCGACTCAGCCTTCTGATCTGAGAACGGGTCCATGTCCAGTAGACCCTCGTTCGAATCAAACGTCTTGAACGGATCGTTACTCGACGTCAACGACGGGATCGAATTCGTCCTGCTGATCGTCGATCGCGAAGGATAACTGGCGCCCGAAGGCAGATGATCCTGATAATACCGATCGTACTCCTGTTGCTGCAGCTCATACTGTCGCAGCCTTTCCTGGAACTCCTCCTCCGTGATCATCAAACTATCCGGGATACTCGATAGCGAGCCCGTTGTCTCTGTCATACTCTGCTGAAGCCCAAGAGACGAATTGCCCAAAGAGTTGAGCGTGCTCCTCCTGTACCGATACCGTGATGATGCGGCCCCGATGGTGTCGGCCATACTGGCGCCACTGCCCGCGGTTCTCAAACTAAGGATATCGGCCATACGGGATTCAGAGTCTCGGCCGCTGCTGCTGTTGATCGATCCTGCGTCGAATCCCTCTTCCAGATTCCGTGCTGCTGCTGATGATGATGACAGTGGCGGATACTCCTGTAACAGACGCTCTGCGCGCGCCTGCATCGCCGCAGCCCAGTACTTGCGGACCACAGAGGATGTCTCGAAATTAGAACGCGTCGATGTCATGGAATTGGTGCCACCGTACGAATCCGTGAATGGTGATGAGGCCATCCGCGTTTGAGGCGGCAATATTGGGGTCTCAAAATGTGCATGTGGTGGTACAGCGATCTGTGCAACATCCATGTCCGCGGCTGCTCTCGCGTTGTTGCTCCATTTCGATGTTAAACCTCCTCGGGATTCCCGCGCAGTCTCTAGATCTGTATAGCTTTCAGTGCCCGTGGAAATGCCCGCGGGGAGGATGCCCAAAGCTTTTTCGTCCAACCGTGTCGTTGTCGTTGTCGTTGTTGTCTCGACGTCGTCATCATCATCCCCATCATCTTCCATCTGATAAAAATAGCCCTCCTTTGGTTTACGCCCAAGTCGGAGTCTTCTCTTGGTCTCTTTCATAATACCCTCCGACGATCTCGATCGGGGAAACGCCTTTTTGGAACGGGTCGCCCCCGCAAACCCACAGATCCTGCGACGGCGCCGACTAATCACAAGCGAGGCCACCACGGCTGCCAGGCAAATCAGGATCAAGGCGCTGCAGATCGTGGCCCAGAGGGTTCTGACCCTCCGCCGTACTGTCCCATCCTCTGAGCCGCTTAAGGAAGAATCGCCGTTGGGTTGGGGTAGTGGCATCGAGGTCGTCACGGGGCTGGTGTCTCCATGGAATACTGAAGACGACTGGGATGATCCTCCGGAACCGTCTCCAGATCCGGGCGCAGAAGTCGATGTTGTAGTGGAGGGAGAAAGAGTGGTACTGTCGGGATTTGGGGAATATATGGCGCTGCTGACGGCTGTGGTGGTAGGGCTGCCGATGGTTACGGCCTCTGTGCTTGTGTCTGTGCTAGATATGGATGGCTGTGTAGGGACTAATGGGGCGATGGGCTGGATAGTGGTGGTTGGCGTGTGCGTAGTGGTGGTCGTTGGTGTCCCAATCCTGGGTATCCTCGCCACACCCGAACTTTTGGTCGAAGGTGTAGGCGAGGGCGGGGACTCTGAGGAAGATGGAGAAGGGTCAATAGGGGGCATGAAGGGCTGAGGCGGAAGAAGCTGTGGTTCGAGCATAGGGGCCTTGATTGCAAAGTCGCACTTGTCCTGTTCAAAGTCGTATCCGAGGAAGCTTGATCCCTGGGCGAGGAGTTGGATGGAGCCGGTGGTGGCCTCGGGGCCGCAATCTGGTAGCCTGAAGGCATACTGTCCTGCGGGTGGTTGGATCTGCATGCCTGTGAAGAGAGTCTGGACCGATCGCCAGACGCCGGTGTCGGGGCCGTCAGCGTCCATGCAGTAGAGGTCTGCGGAGAGGGTGTCGAAGATGAGCTTGTCGAGGTCGGAGACACGCCAGACGAGGATGAGGTTCTCGCCTGGCTGTACGGCGGTGGAGGTGTCGGTCGGGGATACACAAGAGATGGCAGCGGCGAGGGGGGAGAGCAGAAGGAAGGGGAGGATGCAGAGGAGGAGGAGATGGGGCCGTAGAGAGGGGTGAGGAGGAGGACGGGAAGATGGAGCGGATGGTGTGGAGGAGAAGGAGGAGGGAGCTGCTGCGGGCGGGAGTGGAAGTGGAATATCCGGTGGCATGTGTGAGTATGTGTGGGTATGTGAGTGGGTGTACAAGTCGAGTGTGTGGGGGCGAAGAGCGGGGTGTGTTGTGGTGCGGATGTATGAAGAGTAGCGGGGACAGGCGCAGAAGAGAGGCGGGAGAGCAATTAGGAAGCACACAGAGGGGGGGGGGGAAGAGGGGGGAGAGAGAGGGGGAAAGAGAGATAGGAAGTAAAAATAAAACAGAGGGAGAGAGAGACAAAGAGAGCAGCCAAGGAGGGGGGATAGAGGGAATGAGATTCGACCGAGGAAGCAAAGAAGACGACAAAGACGGAGGCAAAGGAGCGAATGAACAAAGTGGATGAATGAGTGGATGAATGAGAGTGAATGAATGAGGGTGAATGAATGTGAGTGAGTGAATGAGCGAGTGAATGGAGTGGGTGTGAAAAGTGATCAGCCCAGCAGTCGAAGGAGAGGAGGAAAAAAGAAGGAAGTGAGACGAGCAATAACGTTATTTGAGGGGGGAAACACGGTAATGGTAATGAAAATGGAATATGGAAATGGAAATGGAAATGGAAATGGAAATGGAAATGGAAATAGAGAGGGGGTGGAACCAGCCCTCTGGGACAACAGACAAGAAGAACATGCAGACAACGTGCGCACTTCCATTTCATTCGATTCATTCGGCTCCTTCGATGGGATGGCCCTTTTGCTGCTTTTCCTTATTTATTTACTACTCCACTGCTGCGGTAGTCCATGGTGCCATGCATCCCCATTCCATGTTGCCTACCTAGTCTATCAGCCTAACTGCACCATCTACCTGTCTCCATCCGTGGCCTTGACTCTCTGCCCCATCCTTCTCTCCCATCAGGACGCTTTTGTTGTTGTGTGCGTGTGTTTGTTTTGTTTGTGTGCTTTTGTGTTCGTGTGTTCGTGCTTTGTCTGTTGATTGCAGCTTTTGTCCATGGGCGTCTCTTTATTTCAGACTATTTATTTAATTGCTCCGTGTGTATCGCAATCTGCCTCATTTTGCGTCCTGTGCCGAAAACTCGTACATACAGGCACGAAACAATAGAAGCGGGACTTGGGCCCTATTGGCGGCTGAACGAAGTAAGAGGAGGAATAGGAAGAGGAGGGGGAATTGAGAGCCAACATTCTTCTTTTTTAAGAAAGAATCTACAGTTAGACTGCCTGAATAAAATATAACAGTGTAGCGTGAGAGTACTGGGCTCACGTCGTTTTATTCCTCCCTCTCTTTTTTCTCTCGATACACGGCCTCTATCCATGGGTAGATTTAGATGAATCATTAGTTTTTTGTGCTAGCCTACTTTTTTTATATGTCCACCCAATCGTTTATTAGCAAACAAAAAAATGTAAGGTCAAAGGAGGAAAGAGTGAGAGAGACACAGGAGGGGGGGGGGGGCCTGTTCGCGCGTCCAAGTAAAGTGAAAGAAGTTGTTTCAAGATTGGCCATCTCTCGATAATTTCTCATTGTAGAAAGACCGCCAAACCTACACTCCCAACAAATACTAGCGCTCCGCACAAGTTCCCTCCCCATTCGATACATACTTTTGTGCCCGCATCCGAGATCAACCTCTGTCTCTCTGTCTGCCTGCCTGCCTGCCTGTGAAAGTCCGTTGCAACGTGAATGGCTGGGAATAGAAAGAAGCGGACATGTGTTTCCCAAACATTTACTCTGCAGCGCAGACGAGCGAAGTTGGGGGGAAACAAATAAGAGCAAGCGTACGTTGGTATGTGCCTCGTCCGTCCTTATGTCCTTTGGTATGACCATACTTTGATGTGCTACAAAGCATCAGAAGGAAAACGACATGCAAGCAAGCAAGATGTCCCAGTGATAATGCACGACATATAACGCTCCGAGAACCACTTGTGATTCTTGTCCTTGTGTACCTCCTCCATTCCTCCTTATTGGTGGAGCAAAACGCGTGTGCCTGTTGACATGGTGCATGGTCCACAAAATAACCCATTGGGGGCTTCTTCTCCCTCTTTTCTTACTCTCACTTTCTTTCTCTCGGATCCGACTCAACTCGACTCGGTTCGACTGATAGGCCGGTATCTCCTACAATCTCTGGGCGCCACCTATCTGTCGGAAAGCCAAAAAGAATCGGCCTCTGCAAAGACGCCGTCTAGTACGTTCTTTTCTTTTACTGTCGCCATTTCTCTATTTCATTCTCTCACGCTCTTGGACAATGTGATTTGCTCACGCCAAAACAAACAAACACTCCAAAGAAAAATAAAAATGCATGCATCAGAACCATGGCGAAGGAGAATAAAGTCAGAGAGCGAATCGTCGGAGAGGCGAACCTTCCGTAAACGTGCCTCCCATCTGAGCACGATAACCTTTTATCCTGTTTTCGTGCGGGGAGCAGCCTTTTTTTTTTGAACATACCATAGAATTGTAGGCGATCTGGATCACGTATCGGAACTAGCGAGCCATCGGGAAGAAAGAAAAAAAAAAAAAAAAAAAGGCGCATATTTTAAACAGCATGCTGATGATCGATCAGTCACCATTGGGTCTATTGATAGTCTAGTCGAGAATACTCATTTTAGCGTCGGGGCTAGTCTGGTTGTGGAGCCGCGCTGTAAACAACAGGGGGGTATGCAAAGAGACGCGTACACATCTACACTCGGGAATGAAATAGAGAAGTATGAATAGTGCATGATTAGAAATCAGGGGATGATGGTTCCAGAGGTACAATAGACTGTTACTATACATTCTGGGTATCTGGGTAGATACATAGACTACCTCTTGCTATATAAAATGCCGGAGTCTTGAGCGGGGTTTCGCGCACATGTTTGTGGGACGTTTTATTATGAAGAGCACTTTCACTTTGCGCGGTGTGAGATCTCTCGTGGCCACTTTTGAAATTACTCCGAAGGCAAAAAAGAAATGGAGATGGAGTCTAGTTCGCCGCGAACATGGTATCAAATTCACGCGATATCTGTGACTCTTCCCTCTGAGCAACTACAGCGTCCATCGACAGGGGAGTGAATATGTTTATGAATGCTGCTAAACACGTTGAGGGGGGGTTTTTTTTTATTTTCACACGAAGGTGATGCAGCGTCCATGTTGTTGTTTTTCATAATTTTGCCCGTTTTGTTCTGGTTGTTATTGTGGTTGCGCAGGCGTGTTTGCAGGTATATCTTATTCACGCGTGAGTGAGCTGATGACCCTTCAACGCGCGAGGGTATATATACTTTTGCAAGAGTGTAAAATGAACTCCTTAGATTTTGGGAGTTTTGCCTGGGCTTTACAGCTTGCTAGCTGCCTTTTGAGGGGTTTCAATTGGGGTGTGCAAACGGACTGCAGTTGCTGCGATCTATCGGCCTAATGCAGCGACACGAGGTTATTCCGGGGTTGTGCATGAAGTAGGGATGAATGCGCCCTTGTTTTTCTCCGCCCAACAAGGCTTGGACTCCTGCACGAGAAAGAAATACGAAAAGGCGGGGTTTCCTTGAGGCTGTCGTGTGCGAGAGAGATCATCAGTCATCCAGGGGCCTGCAGATACTAAAAAAAAAGAAAAGAAAAGAAAGTCCCCTCGTGTCTAAAAGCAGGGGGTGCAGGGCTGTAAGTTGAGTCGTTGGCTTGCAGCTGTGTGCATTTCATTTCAAAAATATGAAGACACCAGACAGTGCGCGCGTGTGTGGTACTCTTCGAAGCCATAAAAGCATTCCCCCCCCCTTTCTTGCGTGTTTCTCAAGAAACAGTTGGCCTGGTAGATGCCCCAACAGTGAATCCTGCGTTAGGACGCTGTGAAGGAAGACGAGACTGAGAGCAAACAACCTGCGCCTTACATCCTTTTCTCCCCCAGCCTCATAGTCTACATGGGGTAGTTCATAATCTTTGTTGTGAATGCATGTACACACACATATCTTGTGTCCCCGTTCGCTACATCAATCGGATGTAAATCCGAACGAGGATTAGGAGAACACGAGAACAACGCCGTCGAACCTTGTCCGTGATGAGAACATCATGATAAATAGAGACGTATAGGGCGGGAGAGAGACATACCGAGGCGGAACGAATGTATAGCACACATTATTCGACTGAGATGGTAGAAGAAGGTCGCCGTGTCGGCCGTATTCATGGAGTCATACGCGGAACTAACGCCATGACGGCATATACGCAGGCGTGAAGCTAGGGTGGGAAGAATCCTAAAAGGATGGTTCTATCGCGTAGTCTCTCACCTGTTTGTTGATTGTGCGCATGAACTCTGCATCATCGCTGAGAAAATAAATAAATAACAAAGCCAGACAATGGCACAAAAAGAACCCAGACGAACAGAGCGTTGCTGCATGCGGCGTGGTCTAATGTAGACGTGCAACAAGAGAAGAGAACGCAAACAAACACAATGAGATGATGGTGGGCCCAGAGCCAGCTTGATGACGACTTTAGACTAGTTTTCGTTGAGAGCTGGATAAGATGATGTGTAAGCAGTCGAAAGACTAAGTACAAGGTAGATTCGTGCATATTCAGCAAGAGCGATAGTCGACAATAACCATGCATTTGTGTTCTGGGTGGTTCTTTGCAGGGGGGCTGGCTGTGAAAGGATGATTTTTTTTTTTTTTTTTTGGAGGGAACAAGCCAAACTCGGCTGTAGCCCTTGCGCAAGCAAAACGCAACAGCTTTACTTAGACAGAACCCCATCGGACCAAAAGTCGACAGCATCCAGGATGGGCGAGGGGGAGCCACGTTGCTTTGCAGCATTGGCTATTGCTGCAAATGGGGCCCAAAACAAGACACGTCTTTCAAATAAAAAAGAAGATTCTATGGCAGGATGACCATGGAGATAGCGACGCAGCCCCATGCTTATGGTCAAGCGACAGGGCGTAGGCGTAGAAAAACTGACCGTGGCCTCTTTGTTTTCCCACACGGAACAGGAGACATGTTTAGTAGAAAAGTCGCCCACGCCCTACTCCTGTGAGTATTGCCCGTGAGGCTGATTGGGTGGGTTGCAGAGGGTCCAATGTACGATAGGGTCATCGTCGCCGGGCGTCTGCCTCCGTCTCTTCTTCCTGTCTCCCTGTCCCCCTGTCTCCTTGTCTTCTTGTCTTCTTGGCGCTCTGATTTCTTTCTCCACTTGGTTCAATTCCTCATTTGCTACTCACCCTGCTCACTTCCTCGTCAGCTCTTCTTATTCCCAAAGTAATTATCGATCGCATTGAAAGAGCATTCAAAAACAGAGCCTTGGCCACCTCTTCGGCAGAAACACACTCTCTCTTTTGTTTTCTCACTTCCTCCCAACTCCCTCACACCCACTCCCTTCCCACACCACCAACGGCCTTCCTGCCTTATCCCTTCCCTTCCCTACAGCGTCTTCGCCTGTGCCTCCCTCAATTGCATCCACATTCCTTTTTTGCATCTGTTTCCCCCCGGCTATCGGCTGTCCCTGCATAGGTAATTGTCCCCGGACTGAGTGATAATTCAGCCTCTGCCGCTGCATTCTGGTTTCGGCCCATTGGCCATTTGTTCACATGAACTCTTCCTTTTCGCTTGCCGTCTGCGCTGATGTCCATCCTTCCTTGCCTTGTTATATAACATTTCATCCTCCTACGTCCCTCTGCAACGACCGCACGCACTTACTCATCATCTACCCTCTCCCTTCCTATCCCTCATGAAAACTCCTCTTCTTTTCCACACTCAATTCTTAGACTATCTATCAATGACCTCCAGGTCTTCAACCCACTTCATGACGACACAGGACACCATGACTCCAATGATCCCAGTACCCGCAGCAAAGAAGGTCATCCCTTTCCCAAACATATCGACCAGTCCTCCTGGCTCCGCTGCTATGGACAATGCAACCATGGGCCATCCAACAGCGTCGCCCAGCTCCAGTTCATCCTCGGTCACCTTTTCATCCTCGGCTGCTTCTTCGCCCTCCTCCTCTACACTTTCGCTCCCTCCCCCGGCCGTCTCCTCGGACAAGGGCAAGGGCAAAGGCAAGGGTAAGGCGACAGCCTCTGCGTACGAGGAGGATGATTGTTGTTACGAAGAGAGCAGTGGCAATAATGGCTCGAGAGGCAGAGCCTTGTTTTGCACAGGATTACAAACCAATCAGAACGCAGACAATGTTTGTGCAACCCAGTCATCGGATGCGCTTCTTCCCATGAACAACAACAGTAACAACAGTATTACACATCAACAATCCCAACCACAACCACAACAGCAGAAGGGCGGCGAACACCTCCAATATCCTCATAAACCACATACAGAGGACCATGATCACCCCCCTTCCGCCGGTATCTCCAGACCAACGACCGTCTCGGCTCTGACAGGCAAGGGCAAGGCATCGCGTGCCATGACCAGCTATCCCGGAACCATGGTTTATGACCCCAGCGAAGGATCAGGCTCCGGATCTTCGCGCTCTCGATTCGCTTCTGCCGCTGCACAGTCCTCATACCTAACCGATCTGGACAACGGCGATGCTGGCGGTTCCAGCTCCGGTTCAGGATCTGGGTCAGGATCAAGTTCAAAGCCAGTCCTCAGCCGCGCCATGACAGGTCCAGCCTCAATGCAGCGTCCGTTTTTGACATCGGCAACCTCATCGTCAGCCATCCCACCTTTGCCCAGCTATTCGAGCTCGACACCCGAGGAGAAGAAACTGAGCGACCAAGACCTGGCGCTCCTCAGCTACGACGCCATTCCAGCCGACTTTGATTTCGGCGATCTGCCATTCTATGACACGGACCCAAGGACCGGCCACATCTATGGTGATCCTCATGCCATCACACGCCCACATCTCATTCCCGAGAAGCACTTTGACCTCTACCGATTCAACTATGATGAGTCCGATCCTCGGAGGACCAATATCTTCAACAAGCACAACGCATTATTGTACTACCATCCTGGACGACACATTGGGCAGGAACAGGATTCATTGCGGGCGAACACAAATAATCAGCCTCTCTGGAACATGGTAGGGCGGACATCGACCTGGGGTACATTGACAGCGACTGAGATGTTGACCAAGCGACAGATCAAGATCGTGATGGAGAATAACAAAAAGAAGGCTACAGCCGAGTCGTCGAGCGAGCCGATCTCCCGGTTCGTCTTCCGATGGAAAGCGGATGATTTTGTGGTCGAGTACAGGAAGCACAAGGATCAGTACCGTATTACTTGCTTCCAGATGTGTGGGGGCGAGTCCAAGTGGAAGCCACCCCAGCCCAAGCCGACGCAGACGATGTTCCATGGCATGGGCATGGATACCCCCGGAAATGTTCACATCCCCATCACAGTGGGTTCACCCTCACCTTTCGATCCCACGCGGTATCTGCAGCTGATTTCAGAGTACCGATTGAATTCTGGTCCGGTTCAGAAGCGCGGAGTGTTTGAGCTGTACAACCCAGACACGTTCCCGGCCGAGTTTAGGAGCTTCCTGATGCTGGTCTCGCTCGTCATCCTGGATGTGGTGCGGCCGTTCGATGACAAGCAGTTCTACAGAGAGTTCCCAGATGCAGCGCTCAAGAAGTTGGCGGTTTCTGGTACGGGTGGGCTCCATACTGCGGGGGGTCCGGTACTGAACGGTCGTCCGGCTCTGATGGCGGTCGTGGGCCAGCTGGGCTCAATGTCTGGGTCTTCGCTGGCAATGGACCAGAGCAATGTGAGCTCGGCGAGCATGAAGGCCAATGCTGTCGCTATGGTGGATGTGGGTCCGACGACGATACCGACTGTCAAATCTACGACACGGTCAAGGAGCATGACTCTTCCTGCCATTGTCGCTGCGCCTACTAGAACTCAGACCGCTCCTGCGGTTCCTTCTGTTATGGCCAGCAAGGAGAAGAACACCAAGATGTCGCGATGGGGAAGCTTTTTCAAGAAATAAGCACTTTTTCTTGAAATAGTGTGTTCTGTCTGCTCCATTCTTTGTCATGTTTTATACCCATCCTTCGTTTGCTACCATTACTATTACTAACTTCCACTGCTACTATTACAATTACTGCCACTATGGCTGTTACCACAATCTTCTGTACATCAACATCAATATCTTTAGTAAAGTCTCTCAGCATCTAATGCTTTCTACAATGGTCTTTTGCTTTTTCTTGTCTCTGCTTTGTTCATTGAAAGAAAAAAAAAAATCAAATCGGGTATGCGGTTGTAGCGAATGTCATGCTGTTTAGTTGTCGTTTGGACCCTTGGTCCTGGCTTCCCATTCGATCCACGATCCAGGGTAATGACGCACACGAGTGTAGCCTAGTTCCTTTGCCTGTCCGAACGCCAACCTGGAACGACGACCGGATCTGCAATAGAAAATCACTTCGTCGTCCTTGTCGAATCGTTTAAACCCTAGATTCATACGAAATTTTTTTAGTCGGGCATGTGCAGTTTTTTTTTTTCCTATCTTTCCCATTGGAATTAATGACTTTTACCGTATTCGTTCTCGAATTCCAGATCTGATAAGGAAACCAAGGCTTTGTTGAGAGATCCTAGTGGGATGAGTTTTGCAGTAGGGATGATTCCGAGGGCGGTCTCGTTTGGGTCGCGGACATCGATCAATGGTACCTGAAGACGAATAGTCGAGTACAAAAAAAACATGCGCACACACGAGGCCGTTAGATATGGCGCATTGCTTTGCGAGTTGAATCTGACTCACTCTCACACACTCTCATACTCTCTCCCACTCTCTCTTTTTGTGTCTCTCTGCCGTGGTCGCAGATCGTTTAAACAAGGTATATCGTATCAGGAATCCAAACCGTACTTTGCTCCCATGCTGCTGTGAGAGTTCCAAGACCTCTTCGAATGTTGCCTCTTCCTGCTTTGCACCTTGTCCTGTAGTTGCGTGGTATGGGGCGGCCATGGTATATATCTTTTGTCTTGTGGAGTGGAAGTAGGTGGTGAGAGGATCGAGAGAGAGAGAGAGAAAGAGAAAGAGAAAAAGAAAAAGAGAAAAAAGGGAAAAGTCTTGTGCATGCCAATTTTATCACAGGCGTCTCGGCACAAAGTTCTACGAATCGAAGATCGAGAAACACAAGTGAAAAAAAAGGACGTTGACGACAAGGGCCTTGATATTGCGCCATCGTTGAGAACCCCCAGCAAGGGACCGTTCGACGCGCTGTTTCCTTACTCCACACTTACTCCACACGAAAAAAAAAGAAAAAAAGGATTCTAAATTGGTGGCGCATTCTTTTTATTTATTCATCGTCCCATCACCCCCCACATTCTCCTCTAGCTGTTCACAAGCTGTTCGCTAAACGACGAATAAACAATCGCCGAGAACGCCTGCAGCTCCTTGACCATCGCCAAACTCTCGACATACTCGTTCGGGACCCCATTGATGATCAAATGCACCTGCCGCGCGATCAACGGCAACAGCGTGGCCAGCGGTACCGCCCGATCGACATCCTCCTCGTCCTCAATCTCCTCGATCCCACTCGTCATCCTTGGTGGAGATAGCAGGAAAGGGTTGAACGTCGGCTGGAGTGCCAGATTGAACCGTGCAAACGTCGTGGACGCGGTCGAGGCGAGGACGGTTGCAAAGTCGGCGCTGTCGATGAAATCCCGTGTCTCGTCCAGCAGATTACGAAGTACCGGGTCCACAACCAGGTCGAATTCATCCACACCACCTGCCCTGAGCACCTCACGTTCCTCTGTGGGGTCGTCAGGCAGCATGTATTCACGCATGCTGTGTGATGCAGGTATATTCAATGAGGAAAATTGTTAAGTAGGGACAAACAAATCCCCTTTCAGTTTTTAGTCTCGAGGATCAAAAAGTCCAAAGGGGTGTGAACTCACCTAACAGGGACACGCTTGCCATCTTCCTCGGTGTACTCGAGTCGGGCGCGGATTTCGCCCAATAGATCTGAAAACTCCTTGGCATTGAACGTCCTCTTCAGCGAAATGCTATTTTCCCCAAGATCAAATCCAATTAGGATCACATTCCGCATAAAAAAAAAACAAGCTCCTTTCAAATGATCGACAGCGGCTTACCTTCCAACGACATCCTCAATAACCATTCGGACCTTCTCGCTCCATCGGCGCCATCCCTCGTGCAGGAGCCAGTAACTGAACGTCAGATACTTCTTCTCAGTTTGAAAGTCCAACAATCCGTTTGTCGAGGTCAGCGATCCCTTGGTCGAGGGCGATTCCATGCGGTAGGATGCGTCCGTAGTATTGGAGAGCGCCACCACCGAAGACACATATGTGAATCGGCCCAACAGGTTGAGTTGAACCTGAGTGAGCAGTGTCAAGAATGTGAGCGAGTAGAGCGCGGTGACGGTGCGAGTGAACGACATGATCTTGAGCTCGTTCCAGAGTTCCAGCTTGGTGCGGCGATCCATGGCTGCCTGGACCTCGTCCTTGATCAATACTGGCGCTGGTGCTGGTGCTGCTGATGGAAGGTCCGTTGAGGTTTCTTCGGCTGTGGCTGCTGTTGGGGCGGAATCCTTCTCCTCGGGTTGTGTTTGGATCTCGGGTGCTGATCCGTTGGCAGTTATTCCCTCATCAGAAGCCTTCTTTGCGACGGTCTCGGAGACGGTGTTGTCAGCCTCTGTTGTACCGCCGTTGACCTTGGACTGCTCTTCCGATTCATGCTGTGAATCAGGATTTTCTTTTCCTGACTCTTGTTCGTTCTTCTTTTCCGTAGCCTCTTCCGTCTGCCTCAGCTCCTCTGCGGCCTCGGTCTTTGGTGTCTCGCTGTTCTCATCGCCATTGGCGATTGCTTCAGCTGTTGTCGTAGTCGCGGTAGTTGTCGCTGTCGCTACTGCTTCACCTTCTGCAGGTTTGGGTGGCAAGATCATGGAGCTGTCTGGTGTGGGCATGGGGGTCGAACGCTGGGACCTGGTCTGTTGCAATTTGACGGTGATCAGTTCAACATTGAGCTCATGAAGCAGCTGATCGCCAAGTGTAGGGAGGAGCGAGAGCACTGTGAAGACGCAATCCTGCTGGTTCTGCTCGAACCGACGCTTCATGCTAGTGATACAAGTTTTAAGCCGATCACATATTCGGAGGGGAAGCGGCAAAACGGTGCGAAATTTAATTGATCCAGACAAAGAATATTGTATTAGCCAAAGGAGCTGTGAAAGGGTAGCAAAAGTGTGGAGGAAACAGACGACATTTGAGCGTGGAAGACAACACGAATAACCAGTTGCGCGTTACGACTTACTTTTCCTTGGCGGTCCGGTCGGCGGCACCCTTCTCCTGGAACTCGATCAGTTTGTTCTTGGCGTACTTGCCCATCAAGTAGATGCCGCCTGTCACTCCGGCGGTTACAGCCAGACCGCGGCGGTGCCTACTGACGAATCCCTGGACTGCAGATATCATTGAATTGTGTACGTCTCTGTTCTGTGACCGGGAAGAATGAAGGAAGCTGGCGAGGGAGGTGAAGTACGATTGCGAGGAGGACCAAGGGGACGTAGGAACAGAGGAATGAGAGAAAGAGAGCGGGGGGCGAGAGAGAGAAAGTGTGTGTGTCCTTCGGTTCTGGTCGTTCCTTGGCTCGGTTGGCTAAACTTTTTTTCTCTCGCTCTCTGTGTTGGTCGATGGAATGGAAGGAGATTGCACGTGAGAATGGATGTGAATTTAATTGAATATCCTCACGCAATTAGAGAGGGATGTGACGCTGTAACTTTCCTTTATCGCGCTGAGCGTTCTCGACTTTGCTCTCTCCACACCACTTTCATTACCTTCCCACCGCCACTCTCATTCTTGCTCCCATCCAACATACTCCCATTCATTCATTTATAGCCACCCATGGTACGTCTCAACACACTCTGCAGCATGTATAAAGGAAGTCTCGCCGATAACTAGGACAAAAGTGACCTAAAACCGAACTCTTTATCGTCTGTAGGAAGGAAGACACGGACAAAAAAAAGAAAAGGCCGAGTCGCCAGAGCTGCTCAAGGCCAGACAAGAGCGCGAGGCTGTTCTCGTGAAAGAGTACCGTGGCCTCAAAGATTCGCTCAAGGAGATCGTAAGTCAAAGTCGAACCCACGTTGTTTGCTCTGCATTTAACGCGTTGCTTTCGATAAAAACGCGATGGGCTCATTTTACAGGTAATTCTGATCATCTTTTGGATCTATAACTGTGCTTTCTTGTAGGTTGACTCCAAGAAGAGAGATAACGATGCTCTTCGAACCACGACGGCGTTGCTCCGGAAGAGTCCTGACTATTATACTATCTGGAACGTGCGGCGAATCATTCTTCAAGAGGGGTTCCTCAACAGCGCGTAAGTCGGTCTTTCGTTCAAAGCAGTGTGGATTAGCATGGCGAGTATAACAGGCATTTCTGAGGACAGCCAACAAACAACGATGGCATTTTTGTCTTTGATCCGAAATAGGAATGAAGAGACCGCCGATAAGATCTACACCAATGAGCTCGAGTTCGTGCAAGAGAATTTGAAGCTGAATCCAAAGTCGTACTTTATGTGGAACCATCGCCGATGGTGTCTCGAGCACATGAACAAACCTCGTTGGGACAGAGAGTTGGCCATGGTTAACAAATTTCTCGAGCTGGATGCACGTAATTGTAAGTCTTCATTGACCCTTCAGTGTCTCTGGGCTGACCGATAAGACAGGCTTGAGTGATGATGTCATTCTGATAGCGCCTATGTCTCCCGCTAGCGCTACTGTTCGTTTCCGTTGGCCATATTTGTACTCTGCGACTAACATATTTCACCCGTCGTCTTTTCTGCAATGCATTAGTCCATGGATGGGATTACAGGAGATATATTATCAGACAGTTGGATCTGCAGGATAAGGGCTCATGTGACAAGATCCTCGAGCGCGCACAGGCAGAATTTGACTTCACAACCACAAAGATCAGTCAAAACTTTTCCAACTACTCTGCATGGCACAACAGGAGCACTCTCCTTGGCAAGCTGGCCGAGGACATGACGGAGGACGAAAAGATGGCTGCTGTTGACAATGAATTTGATCTTGTCAAGAATGCCATCTACACGGATCCTGAAGACCAGAGCGCATGGCTGTATGATCTATGGCTCATTGGACGAGGTACATCCCCTTCTCATCCTGGACGTGGAGCTCAACACAGTCAGGCTTTCTCAAGCCATCGGCGCTTATCGTTAATATTGGCTTCTTCTTTTTTTTTTTTTTTTTTTTTGTCTGTGAAATAGAGGAGAGAAACGTCTCGATTCTGGGCGCCACCGTCATTTCATTCCACCCTCTAGAGGTCGTGGTTGCGTTTGATGAGACGGTCAAGCTGCATACCCCACCTTCAGTCTCTACAATGCTCGACGAGACTCCGGTTCGACTTCAGGGAGAATGGAAGGCCACAGGAACAGACTCTACGGTCGGCGCCTTATGGATCTTTCAGCAGACATCTGGCACTGCATATGGACCAACAGTTGAGTTTATCATCTTCGAAGACGACGTTATTCCTACAAGGACAGGAGGACGACTCGCGTCAGCCGTATGCTTTGAACTGGAGACATTGCAACAGAACTTGAGCGAAATCTCTGGTCGGCTGTCACGATTGGCTATTGGGCAGAACCTAATGTACGACGTTAGCAAGCGCATTGGATCTGTTCCACTTCCGGACGGCACGCTGACTCCTCAGAAAACGGGCCGCAAATACCGGGTGACCTCGTTGACGACCTCAGATTCGCTTCAGGACAGAGTGCAATTGCTAGAGCGCGAGATTGCAGTGGTCAGAGAGCTTGTCGAACTGGAGCCAGATTGCAAATGTAAGAAGGGCGCCAAGGTGTTTGTTATTTAATTCAAGGATACAAACGACTACTTTATTCTGACAGATACAATCTTCTGTCATATTGTAGGGGCGATCCAGATCCTTTCAACGCTACTGTCTGATCTGCGCCAGACCGTCAGCATCCAGTCGGCACAAGCCAAGCAGATTGATGATGAGTGCATTGAACTGCAGGAAAAGCTGATCTCCATCGACCCTCTGCGCCAGGAGCGATATGAAGACCGCTGTAGGTTTTCTCAATCCCAAGCGCTATCTCTTTGATTTATAATTCCAGTCCTAACAAAGGCCTTTTATTGTTGCCATTACTATTGCTCTACTGCAGGTACACAGCTGGTCTTTGACCGCGAGACATTGCATATCATCAAGGACTCGAAACGCTTCCCCGAAATTGAGTTTGCGGACGAACAGTCGCGAGATCTAGATTTGTCGATGCGTGGATTAACACATATCCCGATCTCATCCTATTTGATGCACCTACATACGCTGAACCTGGACTCGAATGCGATTACGTCGACTCGTTTCCTCCGCAACTTAATTAATGTGCGCCAAGTGATCCTGTCCAACAACCTGATCAAGCAATTGGAAGGTGTCCAGCACTTGCCATGTATTGAATTCTTGTCGTTGGAGAACAATCAGATCGCCAAGTGGGAGGATGTGGTGGCAGGATTTGTGTTCTGGAGAGAGGGTAAGGTGGGACGCACTGGCGGACATGTCAAGGTTCTGTTGGGACACAATCCTGTGGTCGAGAACGAGGGTGGCGAGTATGTGCTGGAGAAACGGTGGGAAGGTGTGGGTGAGGTCGGGGTTGAGATCCAGTGGCAGGGCGAAGATGTCCGATTGGCGGAGGAGGCGCTTATCATGGCCGAGGGTGTGGAAGCGATTGGACCAACAGTCCTGGAGGGTACCCGACGCGTCAGTACTACGGTTGTGGAGTTTGATGCGGGCACAGCACTGTGATATATGCCCTGGTTGTAAAATGGAAAACGAAAGTAGAGCTAGGTTGACCTGGGCCCTAAACTCGTGGGCCCTCAGACATGTGTTCAATAGCGCAGCATTCGTTGTTCGTGTACACTGATCAAGCCGATTAATAATAATCAAAGACGACCAAAAAAAAAAAAATACATTGGCATGCAACGACATGCAGCGCTGTAGGCTCAAAGGAGAAATAGTCTGGACCAATGCAAGGGAATTGGGTGAGGGAGACGCGCTAAAAAAAAAAATGAATGAATGCGAGTGCTTGATGCGTGCAGGAATTTTTTTATAAACTGTATTTTTGGGTCTCAGTTCTCGGGAAGAAACCTCGGTCAATTGGCTTGAGTGGAGAAGAAGACGAGGAATGAGAAGGGTTCTTATCGGGGACATATTCACCTTGTGGCATGGCATGTTGTCTTTGTACTCGCACATTTATTTTCTCCGAAAAAAATGTGTCCCTTGCAGCGGTTGCACAATCGGATAAATCGGTGAGGGGTTGTGTCGGCTGTGTTCGATCGTGTCGGTTGTGTTCGGTCGTGTCGGTTGTGTTCGATCGTGTCGGTTGCTCAGTCAGGAGAGGGGAAGGAGCAGACATCTAGCGTTGGATAGAGATAAGAACAAGGCAACTACACTTAGGGGTGATGGCGATTGTCTTCCTCCCTGGGATGTTTAGTTATTTATTTAATTGTTTTCCCGTTAATGCAGATGCAGACTTACAGGACAGAGACGTGCAGCGAAGGAAGGAAAGGGATAGACTAGGGAGCATGCAGTGTCGACGAGGGCAAGTAGATGCCAGGGGAAACCCCAGGTGTACTGTGAAGTGAAAGAGAGGACAATGATAAAAGCGTCAACGACGTGCTCTGCTGCTTGATGAGCGCGAGATACAAACGAGAGATGTATGTGGGAGATGAATGAAATGAATGGAAATAGCAAGGGAGATGGGAAGCAAATGTATGCATGCAGGAAAGGTAAAAAGGGAAAAGGGTACCTGCTACAAGATGATCCAATGGTGTCTCTTACACACGCGCGCAGCGCGTATATACCAGCATGGACACTACGTTAGTAACCTCGACTGTTGTTTTCGATGAACAAGCAGATGATAAAAGATGCCTTTCATATAGGCTGAGATAAACGATACAATTTACAAAGTACGATGTACGATGGTGGCCGATGTGTATCGTTGTGTGTCGATGTTTGTGAATCCAGCCCCTCCCCCTCTCCCTGACTTTTTTTGTTCACGCACACCAACAACCAACATCCAATAACCAATCCAGGCCCTGGTTGTTGTATATGAACGTGTGTGTGTGTGTGTGTTTGTTTTTGTTTTGTCCTATCACGTCCTCAAATGAATGTCGTGGTCGCACATGTACCATCTATCCCATCCCATCCCATGTCCCCATGTCCCCCTCATATCCCACTCATGGAAACAAACGACTGGATGAGGGTGTGTATGTGCGTTTGTGTCCCGCCACCTATCCTGCTGTAACCACATTCGAGCAGGAAACGGATCATCTCTGTACCCGTACCTGGAGCTGCAACTGGAGGCTGTGAATCTGTCAACCCAGTCTGGCCTGTTCTCCAACCCTGTTCAGCCCCATTCAGTGCGTCCCCCCACTCCTTCCTCTATCTCTCCCTCTCTCTTTTCTTTTCTTTCATCCATTCTATCCCTCCCAACTCCTCTTCCTCCTTTTCTCCTTCTCTCCTTCTCCCTCTCCCTTTCCCTCTCCTTCCCCTTCTCCTTCTCTCTCTCCTCTCCCTTCTCCTCCCCCCCTCCTCTCCTTCGTCTTTCTTCCATGTGTTCTGTGCAGTGAAAAGAGATATGTTCACCCCCCCCATTTCAACAAAGGTAAACTCTACTTTCCCTTTCTTCCTGCTTGCATCTCTCCTTTCTTTTCACTATCCCCTCTCACTCTCACTCTCTCACACACTCCCACACTCTCTTAATCTCTCGCTCACTATCTCACTCATTTTCTTTCATATCTCGCCTTCAATTGCTCTTTTCATTCTCCCGCTCTTTCATTTTTCTGTCAGTTAACGTTCATTCCTCCGCAAAGAATGTGCGCTCTGCGCTACCGCTGATACCCCGCTGCCCGTCTTGCTCACCTTCCCTCCCCGTGCATTCTACTGTCTCCTCTCTCTCTCTCTCTCTCTCTCTCTCTCTCTCTCTCTCTCTCTCTCTCTCCTTAGCACACAGATCTCCTATACCGTATACCCATTCACTCGCTGTCCCCAACTGATATAGGCCACCACAATGTCTCCCTCGTATCCCTCGACCTCATCCCCGTCCTGCACACGCTTCACGCCCTCCATGCCCCCAGAATGTCTGGAACGCATCGTCTTCCACGCAGCACAGGATCACCGTGTTCTCTCAACGCTGATGCAAGTCAACTCCACCCTCTTCCGCATCGCAACACCCTATCTCTACCGTGAAGCATTCATATTTAAGTTTGGAGACGAGTTCCTCCTCGACTGGGACACCGAGGCATGGACTCAGCATCTTCGAGAGGTCCGGCATGCAAAACTGCTGTTGCTTTACCTCGCCTGCACCGATACTGTCCAGACCTTGCTGACCTCTGGCTCAGGAGGAGAAGGAGAAGGGGGAAGAGGGGGAGGAAGTTGGAGAAACAAAGGCAAGGGTGCAGCTGCAGATTTAAAGATGGTACACAAATACAAGTACCTCTGCACCACCACCACTAATAGCACCAGTAGCCACAGCAAACTTCAGCGAGACCCTACGGGTTCACATGCGTCGGCTCTGTCCTCTGCATCTTTTCCAGAACGGGAGAGCGATGGGTCCCGCAGGCACTCACTACCACCGCCACCACCTGTGGAGAGGATACCGCGGATGCTGGAGGATGTTCTTAGGTCTTATATGAAGCAAGGATCGACCACCAGCACTACAGCGTCGCCTACAACAGGGAGACGACGATCTGTGATCATGTTTAGTTGCAAAAAGGACGACGAGCCTCGGCCCTGGGCCCCAAAACCACATACGGTCAATTATCTGGATTATGTGGAGCATCTCGAGCTCGATTCCTTTCTCTCGACATCCATCCAGGTTCTCTTCTCAACCTCTGCAGCGAGTTTTACGGGATCTAAACCCTTGTCAAAGATATCTCCACAGCCCCATTTACCAATGAGGGAGAACTCCTACACAGAAGAGAGGGCTTTTACAGAGCGTGTCCTGTTGCAGTCCACGGCCCAGCATATCACGACACTTTCGCTCTCGGTTGCGACATTTGCACGTTTGCAACGTGAACTCATGGACTATGTCCTCGACACGCCTTCGGCCTTCACATCCTCACATGACAACAAATGTTCATCGTCATCACCATCCTCATCATGTTCACCAGCATCCAAGAACAGCGCGGGCATCAGGACGGGAGCGCCGTTATCGCAGCTATCTCGGATAAGCATCTCAGGGCTACATGCGGAGCTTAAGCCGAAAGTCCTGAGAGCCATCCGATGGTTCGTTCGTCGCCATGTGCTCACCTACCCCGGAGTACTCACTTCCATCGTCTTTGACGGTCCAGGCGATACGATCGTCAATCGGAGGCGGCAACGGAATCGAAACGTCGTCGGCGTAGAACCTATCTTGCCTGGAGTTGTTCATTTTAATAACCAATATACCAACAACGATGATACGGATGAAGTGGAAGAGTATGATGGTGCACCGACGAGTAACTCTCCCTCGGGCGTCTTGTTTGTTGACGCAACGGGACATATCAACAACATCTTTAATGGAAACCACAACGTCGCAACGGAAGCCTTCCCAGCTGATTTTCATTCCCAGTACTATCTCTTGAGTCGTAACCCGGATGAGTCGTGCGAACTGGATTTTATGGGCATTATTCAGGAACTGAAGGGACAGCTTGAGGTGCTGGATCTTTCACAGTGGTCGTGGAGTGCGCTCACTCAGCAGGCCCTCGATATGATTCCGACAGAACAACTTTTGATACTGCGATTCCATTCACGGACCCGGATTCAGTCTCCGCATGGGTCTACATTCCTGAAGAACTGTCCCCTGTTGGAGACACTGGAGATCCACGCATTCGACTCGGAAATGCTCGATTTGGACGACAACAGCGCCAGTTTGGCACACTTGCAAATCGACCCAACGTCAGGTTGCTCATCATCATCATCATCATCACCTCGGGCTCTTCCTCACGCATCTCTCAACACCCTGTCGCTCACGGGCAGCGTACCCAACGTTCTTCCAGCAGTCAGCGATGCTATCCGCACCATGGGAGACTCTCTTATTACCATTGATCTGTCTGCACATCTGGACGGCTTCCTCTCGACCAAAGAAACTCTGCGGCTCATGGACTGGAGCACCTCGCTCTCGATCTCGAGCATCCCTCTTCTGACGACTCTGCATCTCCATGGGCATCTGGCCATGACATTTGACGCCCCGCTCTTGCTGGAGTTATGTCCTACCCTCAGATACTTTGGGCTCGCCATCAAATCCTACACGAGCTCAAGTTTTGTCCGACCGGAGCTGGCGCGTGTGCTGCCTCGGTTCATGGTACCCATGGACAGGGAGAGTTCCGCACCAACAGATAGCGCGTTGTCGATCAGATCCACAGAAATACAAAAGTTCTCACTCAAGGCCTTGGAGCTCGAGGGACCCTGGATCCTGACAGATGATGACATGGAGCAGATGGGTGAACAAATCCGTGGACTGATTGTCCTGAACCTCGTCGGATGCCGGTTTTACCCCGCCCGTCGAACGACCAAGGCCAATGTCCGATCCGAACCCGAGGACGAGGAAATATCGTCGGTGGCGCGTCTTGTAGAGCGCGTTCAGGACACGCTGCGCACGCTCTGTATCCATCGGCGCGGCCTAGAAGGCAAGCCCCGGCGCGACTCGACCGATTACTCCACCCTCTTCTCCGCTCCTCCCTCCCCAACTTCCTCGCGCTCCACCCCTCACCTGCCACCAACCGTGCCCTCGGAACCCGTGCTTGCGTTCAAGAAGCGGTTTCCGAACGTGAAGCTTCTAATCCGCGAGAAGCAACACGCACACAGCTTCGTGCTGGCGCCCTCGTTTGAGACTCTCCGACGGATCCACCATCCACTGCCCCCGCCGACCGCTCGAAATTCCTCATCATTTTCAGACATGCTCGGTCAACCCTCGACTCCGTATATGGCCCACGAGTTCTCGGGCCAGAACTCTGGCTGGCGTCGTGCACGGAATGCGATGCTCTTTCTGAAGAGACGCAAGGTCTATTCTCCAAATGGATTCGAGAACGGGCAAATCCGGTCTTGGGGCAGAAGTGGGGATGTAGGAGGAAGTTGGCGGAGGGGGTTTGGGTTGTCGAGGACCTCGACAAGTTTGTCGCTCTCCGGTATTGCGCCCAGATTCTTTCGCGGGTAGATCCTCCCCCATCTTCCAAAAAAAAAAGCTTGTATAATAAAATAATAGAGACCAAGCATAGACACACACAATAACTGAAGCTGCTTGCTTGCTTGCTTGCATGCATGGGTCCTGGTTGTTCATCATAAGAAACTAGTAACGTTTATTAGAGTCTATCATACAGTTCCCTCCCATCACTTCTCGTTCCACTAGATATCCGATTACTCTATTACTATGGGAGAGGGATTCGTTTTCATATATCGCCCATCACCTCCTACGATTACTTGCGCTCCTTGAGTCGGAAGCTGACGATTGCCCAGAATGCAACGATGAACAACACGTTGTACCCGATCAATACAATCATGTTCTTCCAGTATCCTCCCAGATCGAATCCAAACAGCTTCTGCAAAATCAACGATCCAGGCACATTAAACGCAACGCCCTGAATCGTATCAATCAACTTGGACGTCGCCACCTCGTTCACCGCCAAGGCCTCGAACCCATACTTGAACATCGACAGGTACTGGATCCAGGTCAAGGCCGCAGGGATGTTACCAGAGTTGATCATGAACCCCCCGAACAACATCATGAACAGCATCACGATCGAGCATGCTAACGATGCCACACCCGTCGTACGGACCGCGGCCGCGATAACCAGACAGAACATCGCCGTTGCGACATTGAACAACACGAGGATCAACAGGAACTTGAAGAACGTCTCCAGCACGGGCGAGAGACCGATCATAAAGTAGGAAATGCAGCCCATGAAGATCGATGGCAGGATACGCAGAGGGATCAGATCGAACAGCAATGTCGAGATGATAAACGGCATCGGTGGGTAATACCCGTTCGAGCGCTCCTTGATGTATAGCGTACGTGTGTCCGTGAAGGCGCCCAGGGCGGAGATACTGCTGAAGCCGAGAAGAGCGAGCATGAAAAACAATGAGCCGGCGCGGTTCTGGAATCCGGCCAAGTTCATAGGCACCCGGAAGTACAGGCCACCGATGAAGACTCCCAAAATGATCGACACCGCCAGGTGGAGAACCAGGAGGGATTTGTCACGAATCAGGGTCTGGACGTTGCGCTTCATAATCACACGGAGCTGTGTCAGGAAACTCGATGGGTAGACCGTCTTTTGCTTCTTCAACGGACTGTTGTCGGAAAGTGAGGCAGTTGATGAACTAGAGGATCCCAATTCTTCCATCCTGACCGAGGTTTCATACGAGTTACGCGTGGTTTCGCTGGTGTTGGTGTTGCTGTGGGCGTTGTTAGCAGAGCGACGGGACAGGACGTTTCCAGAGACATGTGCCTGAGCTCCAGAAGTAAGTCCCGCCTTCTCGCCCTCGACATCATCAAAGCTCTTGGCTTTGGCAACTAGCTCCTGATTCATCGCAATATCCAGCAAATAGTCCGCAATGTTGTAGTTGGGAGGGCAAACTAGTCCACGACGTTGGAAGTAATCGGCAGCAGTATCCGTAGGTCCAAAGTACAACGCGGATCCCTTGCTGACAACCAGAGTCTGGTCAAACATATAAAAGATATCCGAGCGAGGCTGGTGAATCGTTAAAATGACCGTCGTAGTCTTGCTAGCCGCCAATTTACAGAGTTGCTCAACCACCATATGGGCACTGTATGAATCCAGACCAGAGGTTGGCTCGTCCAGGATCAGGATCGGAGGGCGCGTGATCAGTTCTAGCGCAATCGACACTCGACGCTTCTCACCTCCAGAGATACCACGCGATGTCACATTGCCGATCCTTCGGTTGGCGCAGTGTGTCAAGCCCAACATCTCAATGACCTCCGCAACACGCTCATGGACTCGGTAGACCGGCATCGCCTCCGGAAGACGTAGCATAGCCGAGAACAGCACGGCCTCATACACAGTCTGGGTTGGAGGCAACGTATCCTCCTGATCGACAAATCCAACTGCCCGACGAATATCGCTTTCATGAACCTGCTTGCCGTTCAACAGAATCTGACCCGTCACCTTTCCGTCCTTGCGTTTGCCCGCCAGAATATCCACCAGTGTCGATTTACCCGCCCCAGAGGGACCCATCACTGCCAAGACCACACCTGCAGGGGCTGCTCCAGAGATACCATTCAGGATCTGTAGTCCATCCTTGTTGAGCGTGTACCCGACATTGCGGAACTCGAGCGATGCGGCCTCGGTGTTAAGCGTGTAAGGTGTGCGGCTGAGAATCAACTGGTTTCTGCGAGCGACCGCGCAAATGACGATCAACAAAAGGATCAAAGCACCCAGAATCGCCAGGCAAGCAATCACACCCGGCGCCATCGTCGCCTTGACGGTCGTGACCGACGACTGCATCTCGGACGGGAACACACACTCGCCCATATCACAGTCGACCATTTTCAAACCCGTCGGGAAGAATCCTGCTAGATCCGCAATAAAGAAGTCGCAATCCTTACTGCCATGTGGACACGTCAGCGAGAACGGTCCATGGAGAGAATCAATCGTATCGCCCAATGTAATGACTGGCCCAGGGACCCCTCCACACATCAACGTGGGTGTGATACAATTGCACTTGAGCACTGGACAATTCCATTTGGTCTGCACGACTCCATTCTGTTCAGTGGTTGCAAGGGTGCAATTGGGGGCGCTACAGAAGAACTGTTCCGCCTGTCCCAACCACAACTGGGCGTTCACACTCTTATTGACGGGATTGAGATCGAGCGTGAGGCTGTAGTTTCCGGGGAAGAAGCCCGTAAGCTCGGGGGCGCGGACTGCGCAGGACATGAAGGAGTCGTAATAGACCTCGGGATCCTTATTGCAGACCATGTTCTCGTTGCCGAGGAAAGATGTGCGAGAGGGTGTTTTTGACTGGCACCCAGCATCTGTCTGACAGACTATGTGAACAAGGAAGTAAAAGAAGGAAAAAAAGAAAAAAACGCGGTAAGCTTCAGTGGTCTGTGTCACCTCCATGTATTCATACCATAAAGAATGTAGACGATTCAGGCATGCATTACCATTGCAGTTAAAGCCACCAAATCCGTCGTCGCACTTAGAACAACCCGTGTTGGAAGGAACTGTGGGTCGTTGTGAAGAATCGATCAAGGGCGACCCACAGGCCAGGAGACTGCAGTCGTTTCCACCAAACCCTGGCATACAGGTACACATTTTGTTTGAGCAGTCACCATTATTTAAGCAGCCCTAATATAAATCCAGTAAATTCAAATAAGCGGGGAATATCTGTCGTTGTTGTTTTGGTCTGTAAAAAGAGCCCTGACGCTGGTGATGAGAAGATGTGCATGTTTACCTTGGGTGAGGTAGAACAGTCGTACTGGGGCTGGCAGACTGCTGGTGAGGGGGTCGCAGTAGAGGTGACAGTGGCAGTAACGGTTGAGGTGGCAACAACGGTTGTAATTGTAGGACGAACGGAGCTGGAGGACTGTGCTGAGATCGAGCCCATAAGGGCCGAGATCATGACGATACCTGCCAATGCGGGCAGCTTTGAGTAACTATACCGCATTGGAGGGAGAGTATAGTAGGAGTGGATGAAAAGGTCGCGTCAAGAGGTGTGAAGGGAATATTTTGCCCTGGATTGTGGAGTAATAAAGGACAGCGCGCTCAAAGCAGTCGGAGAATGCGATAAAAAGGGCGGAGTTGAATATGATGGAGAGAGGGGAGGAGAAGGGGATGTGGGAGGAGGAGGGGAAGTAGGAGGAGGGGAAGTGGGAGGAGGAAGGAAAGTGGAAGGAGGAGGAGGAGATGAATGAGGAGCTGACAGAAGAGAATCGAGATGAGTTCTGAAGAAAGAGTGAAAGTGCGGAGCGCAGAGATACAAGGAGCACATGTAGAGGACTGAGATGCTGTTGCTTACCATTGTTACTTCATCCACTTGGTCGCAGCAGCAACAGCATGTTGCAGCAAAGGTTGTTTGAGAGCATCCAGCAGACAGACACAAGCATGGGCTAAAGCAAACATATGAAGAAAGGGCACTTCTGCACTCCTATGGGAGGAAAGAGTGCCTTATTTCAATGGCAAATAGCCTAATAGAATAGAACATAAGCATCGGGCCGGTTGACATGGGAAAAAAGCGCAACCATAACCCATTCAGCTGAACACAGTTAAGCCGGCTGCAAGGATGTACTGTAAGCCATTAGACATGTGGGATGCTCTCTCTGGCTCCCTTCTCCACATGCTGACAATGCGGAGATAATTCTGCTTTGTCTGAACTGCCCCTCCAGTGCACTACACAGTCCCTCCTTGGATAGCACGGCGACTGTCAGGCGCTCAAGCAGACAAGGTCCCGGTTCAAAGCCCGTCATCACATTATGTGTTCGCATTAGATACCAGGATGGATTCAGTATACTTTATGCTACATCCCCGGACGTTCAGATCCAGCTCACTGCTCTCTACAGGAAACGAATCGCACACTGCTGTAGTCTACTTAAACGATCAACATTGCAGTTGTCCTTGTGCTGAGAGCCATTAAATCAGGAAGTGCATCTCTCAGGAGGCCTAATGCCTTGGAACAGCGCATGTCGCGGATTACGGCAACATAGAAGAGATAAATGTTCAGGCACGGTCTATTTGTCCGAGGTGTATATGTAATTTTTGGCATGGAACGTTAATAATAATTCTCTTGGTGATCTCCAGCCTACGCGTTATTTTGTGGTGTTTACATCTAAAGGGTGTCGTGGTGCGTGGTAACACACGATCGCTGCCACACATCCTGAAGACCCCATTGGCTGGCGAAAAAGTGGGATGACTCTCATCTCCTCCTCTCATCTCGTTTCTGCCCTGAGATTTACGGTTCTCCTATGGCATGCGTGTGAAAGCCCTGGGAACCATCCTGGATAGAATACGTTCGGGCCCACAGAAGCACGCATACTTGCACCCAAGTATCTTTGGAAAAATTTACTCTCATATGAAGACGGAGACTTGTTTGAATTCCTGGGTAAACTATGTTCAATTCGAAATTCAGCAATTGTATAGACGACGATGATCGCAGTTAAGGCATAACGTGTGCTACTGGACCAATCTTTGTTTTTGCCTTCACAACCTCTATCCGCCTCAAAACGACATTGACTACGCCCAAGTTTTCCTGACATCTCTCAACAGTCACCATCCAACCGTTCAGCAGCCTCTGTTCTTTGTTTACACGAATCACATCTCGACACCATGTGGCCGTGAGTGAGCAGGGCAATTGATGATTGACGCTCACTCCCGTGTCTTCCAAGTAGCACTTGTAGGCAGTTATTCGCTCGCATAGCATACCGCGCTGTGCCACTCACACGTTTAGACCTTCGATTGAAGTTCAACAGTCTACCTTGACAGCCCCGCGCTATTGTTCACCTCCACTGGAGTCACAGGTAAGGGCGGAGTGTATATACTATCCATTATTGACAGCTGTGTAGAATTGGCGGGAGATGTCTGCGAATTATCTATCAAATGATTAAGCTGCAGAGCGCACTATAATAAGTAACAGAAGAGTATACATCGCAAGTTATAGAGGATGAGATGCACCACATACGTACAACAATAGAGAAGAGAAACGTGGCGCGTGGCGTATATGCTTTTAACGCTTGTACGTGTTGCGCGGGAATGACCCAAGTTGCGCAATGCGAGGAGATTTTTTTGGTTCCTGAAATTGACCCTGACCGCGTTCCTGGACAAATTCTGAGCTTGCTGAAGGGATCTTCAAGTCCATAGCGACGCGTTGCAATGTTCTGTAGCTCGTTATCATCCTAATAAACGGAAGTCGTCCATGGAGGGGTACTCGGTGGTGTCTGCTTTCTCACGATATATAGTTCTCTGCTTGCATCTCATCTCGCGTGTTTTTATACTGACATATCGGTCTGTTTGTCGGAAAACTCTCTTTTTTAATAATCTGCGCTCTCTAATATTCAATTAGACACTCCCCTACTACTACTGCTACTGCACTACTACTCTACTACTAGACTACCTACTCTACCACTGCTACTAGAGTCTACCCGCAACAGCGAAAACAAAAAAAGAGGGAAAAAGGAAAGGAAAAGGGGGGCTTTGGTTGGTCCATTGGGTGGGTCCTTGTGAACCCAGTCGGGTTTTCAGCCTTGGGCGTGTGTGGTTGCCCTTGTTGAAGCGTACTTTTTTTAGTGGTGTTCCCCTCCCGCCATCATCTCATCTCCACCCTCTCTCTCTCCCCGTCTCTCTCTCTCTCTCTCGCTCTCTCCCGCAGTTCATCCTTCCATCATCTTCCTCATCTTCATCCCGCCTCCCTCTCCTCATTCCCCATCATCATCATCCTCGTCATCCTGCACTGTATCGTGTCTGAGTGTTGTTGTGTGTGTGCTGGACACGAGAAATACCACTACTACCAACCAACCCTTCTCTTTATTACTATCCATTACATTCTTTTTTTTGTCCTTTTTTTTTGCATCCTCATCCTCATCCTCATCCTCATCATTCGTAGCATCTCTATCCATTAATATCTAATCGCCTCTATCCATCTCCGCCTTGTCTTCTTTCTTTTGATATCTGCAGCATTTTCAGCTCTTGTTTCTTGTCCTCGCGTGGCAGCAGTTTGAATTCATATACCTTTTATTGCTTATCTTTACCCTCGATAATCCACAAAAAAATGGCCTTCTACGACCCGCTCGCTGTTCAGCAGCAACAGCAGCAGCAACAGCAGCAGCACCAGCACCAACATCAGCAGCACCAGCATCAACAGCACCAGCATCAGCACCAGCATCAGCAACATCCACAGCACCAGCACCAGCAGTTTCAGCAGCACCAGCAACCTGCCTACAACAATGCGGATATGCGAACATCGCTTTGGTAAGCAGCTTAGGGCATCTCACATCAACATATCCGCATCTTAGGCGCAACCTCGAGTACCCTTAGTAGAGAGTAGAACTGGGCAAACCACCGTATTCTAAACAGAAAACTTGCTTTTCCTTATCATCCGTTCGTATACTTCCTAGGATGGGGGAACTGGAGCCGTGGATGGACGAGAACTGGATTCGTGGCGCATGGTACAGCGCTGGCGAGCAGGTCTCGGTCAAGATGATTCGCGACAAGTACACTGGGTAAGGTCCCTCATGAGCACAGCAAGACTCCTGTCCTCATTGCTACTGTGCTACTGCTGCGGCAGACATAACTAAAGTGCTCTGCTGACCTGGTGTGTCTTCCCTTTGCTGTGTCGTAGTGCTAGTGCCGGTTACTGCTTTGTCGAGCTCTCAAGCCCAGCGGCTGCCGCCAAGGCCATCGGTACTCTGAATGGTGTTGTGATTCCTGGCACCAACAAAGTCTTCAAGTTGAACTGGGCCACCGGAGGTGGCATAGCCTCATCCTCGTGAGTGTTGACACGCTATGCGCGTGCAAGGACTACATTCTGCATTATTGTACATGTCCTACAGATAGCCTGGATCAAGGGCTAATCACCTCTGTGTCCTTTTCCTTGATTCTTTCGTGTCCTTGCTAGCGGTCCTGGTGCCGGTCAGGAGTACTCTGTCTTCGTCGGCGATTTATCCCCCGAGGTTACGGAGTTTACGTTGGTGGTATGTTCTTCCAACCCTGAAGCAATGGACCCATGGAGCGTGGGAAAACACCGTCATTAGTCCTGTCTATCAGCCAATGCATATGCTAACATATACCTCATGCACATTTGTGCCTCACAGTCGAAGTTCCAGGAGCGATACATGTCCTGCAGATCAGCCAAGATCATGACAGATGCCACAACTGGAATCTCGCGAGGTAGGGCCATTCAGGAATTATAGGACCAGTTGTAAAACTATATCCCGAGCACAGCACTAAGTTCGTTTATGACTGATGCTTCCAATCTCGTTTAGGATATGGCTTTGTAAGATTTGGTGATGAGAGCGAGCAACTGCGCGCACTTCACGAGATGCAAGGCGTTTATGTCGGTAGCCGTCCAATCAGGATCTCTATGGCGACACCCAAGAACAAGATGTCATCGGGCGGCATGGGTGGTGTTGGCGTCGGAAACATGGGTGGTGTTGGTGGAATAGGTGGTGTTAGTGGCATGGGACCCATGGGCGTCAGCATGAGCATGTCCCCTACTGGCTACGGGTATAATTCGCCCATACAAGCAGGCAGCCCTCAGCACTCCACGACCCAGTTCAATGATCCCAGCAACACTACCGTCTTCGTCGGGGGTCTCTCTGGAGTGAGCCACGAGGATGAACTCAGGAGTTGCTTTGCTATGTTTGGCGAGATCACTTACGTCAAAATCCCCCCCGGCAAAGGCTGCGGTTTCGTGCAATTCGTTCACAGACAGAGTGCAGAGATGGCTATCAACCAGATGAACGGCTATCAGATCGGTATGACATTGTGTGCGCAATCTGAGCATGAAGCTTTATGGATCCGTTTCTTTTAATCAATCCATATTAACGTCTTGCGCTCATGCTCCCTCGATTTCTTTGTCTAGGCAACTCGCGTGTCCGCCTTTCCTGGGGACGTGCACAAAACGAGAACAAGCAGCCTATGTCGCCTCATGCCTCTTCCATGATTGGCAACCCAGGCTTCCGGTACGCTGAAGACCGTGCTGCTGTTCGGGGTTCCTATCTCTGAATAATTATACGTCTTTCTAATGTCTGCCACACGTCCTTTGCCTATCACTGAATGTAGTTCACCTTTGCAAAATCAGTTCCCTGGCCTGCCGCTCAACAACCGCGCGTCGGCTTCATATGGCTCATTTCCGGGTATGATGGCTGGCACGCCTCCCATGCTCGGTGTGATGCAGACGCCACCACCCCGTGACACCATTGACAGAACTCCTGCCGAGCACCAGAATCGCGGCTATAACGAGAGGAAGGAGCCCATCATGGACCGCATGGATGATGGCGTCAGCTGGAGAGGCTCTGGCGCTATCTATGCCTAAAGTACCTACCTTGGGAAGGCGCCATGGCGAAGTAGTGCCTCCCGTAACGGGACAGCTTCCTGGCTTATTTGCGGAAGCAATGCTAATGCTAATTTACCCTTCGTCTTGCTCAGCTATACTCAATCTTTATCGCTGTTCTTTCTCTTTGTTCCGTCTGTTCGTTTTACGCAATCTCATGTTCATTTTATTTTCTAGTCCACAAAAGCTATCTTTCCTTTACGCACCACTTTCAGCTCCTGTTTTCTTTTTCTTACCCATCGCGCGTCGTTTTCTACCCAATGTTATTTTTTCTTGTCCATTTTGTTCCTCAATCCCCAATGCTAATTCACTTTGAGTTTTGTCTTTGTCCTCTTTGTCCTCTTTTTTTTTTTTTGGTCTTATATACATTCCATGGTTGCTCCACCTGAACTGTCCCGTATTTTGTTCACTCGACGTTTTTATACCATTACAGTTGTTATCTGTCTCCTCTCTCTCTCCCTCTCTCTTCTCGCTCGCTCTCGCCTTCATACTCTTCGTTTTTGTATTTATCGCACCCATCACTGCTTCATATCACAGCTCTTTATCTTTTCGCTTTTATCCGCTTTACGTCTAGCCAATAAATACAATAAATATATCTCAATTCAATACAGACATGCCTTTATATACTTGATGTGCTCTGGTCTAAGCAATGGTTGGCGTATGTACAAGATTGGACCACCGTTTGAAAGACAATAGCGCTCAGTGCGGTAAATATTTACAGATGAAGCCTAAACTGCGAATGCACAGGCCGGGGAAGATTCCTTTTCCCGAGCCGCAACTGAGATAGCAACGGTAGCAGTCTTGTTGATTCTGGCGTTGACCTTGATTCTGGCCGACGCTGGTTTCGATTTCGCAAAAGAGGCAACAGCAACACGCTCACGAGAAAATGCAAGGGCTGCCGCGACACTCTTTTGTTTCGATCTATCTCTCCGAGAAGTTGGTACGTCCGGATGACCCTGGTGGGCTTTTCGATAATGCCTCCAAATGGCGTCGTTTCGGATAAAGACCAAGGAACATATCGTACAACTGTATGGCTTCTCTTTGGAATGGATCCGCTGGTGCCTTGAGAGATCGTACGGCCTCAGGAACGACTTTTCGCACTGGTCACAGCGGTAGATGCGGTTGAGAGAATGTGTCTTGAGATGGGCATTGAGATTGTACTGGCGAAGGAACTTCTTTTGACATTGGGCACATTGAAAGAGACGTTCCTCTTCCTCCTCCTTTTCCTCCTCCTCTTCCTCGCCCTCCTGCTCCTCCTCGAAAGAGCCTTGAGGCTCTTCACTTGAGGCTGGTTCATGCTTGACTCTAGGGCTGGCATTTTCGCCTTGTTCGACATCTCCGAAATAACTATAGGAGCTGAAACTGATGGGGGATCCCAGGCCAAAATTTGAGTTGGGCCCGGAGGTGGTCATGGCGGCCATGGACTGGATAAGACCGTGGTAGGGTGTGCCTGGCTGGGATCCGATATGTGGACTCAGTGGACTGAGTGGCGGCGTGGAGCTTGGGTAGGGCACTCTGCTGAGCTGTAGTCGTGCCTCATGGTCGTCTTCGTCCGAGCCTCCTAGGCTCTCACTATCGTCGCCAGTTACAGCGTGATCGTTGCCAATGGGACACGAGGTAAGGGTGTAGATCTGTGCTGGACTCACTCCCATGGACATCAGGTTTAGGTCCCCGTGGGTCAACGGCATACTCTTAGAACTGGAACCAGCGGCGGTCCACACGAGGTCCGCAGATACTGGAGTCTGAGCTTCGGAATGAACTAGGTATCGCGAAGAGGCCTGGTGCGGCTGGTTTAGCGACGGCTGCTGCTCCCAGTAGTGCGAGAGTTGTTGCTGCGCAGAGTCCTGGTGGCCGTAAGATCGAGGAGGTTGGAGGCCATGTTGCTCAAACGAAACTTGTGCTTGATGTGCTTGTTGTGTGTATTGCGGTGAATATTGGTGAATAGACTGTGGCGGAGTATTATGTTGGTGGTATACTTGAGGATCCTGAGAAATCCGAAGAACCTGAGAGGACATGCGTGGGATAGATGAGTGTTGATGGTCATTCCGCGGGTGATACTGAGGCTGGTGGAGCTCTGACTGCAACAGATACGCAATCTCCTGGGGCTGCTGAGCACCGTGATAAAAGGGAGCGCTCGTAGAGATTTGTTGCTGGTGCTGCTGTTGCTGGTGCTGCTGGTGCTGGTGCTGGTGCTGCTGGTGCTGCTGGTGCTGCTGGTGCTGTGGGTGCCAAGAGACACTTTGTTGATGGGAATGTATTGGTTCTTGAGCCGAAGGCTGTGTGAAGGGAATCGTGTACATTTCGTTTGGTCCTGCTCGTGCTCTTTGCGTTTAATGGTAGTAGGAAAATTAGGCAGATGGGCTGTAGTGAGATAAATTGAAGGAGTTCTTATCTGGTGTGCAGCACTGCAATGAAAAAGGGCAGAAGATGGCTTCTCTATAGGAATAACTTGCAAGAAATGAGATGGGGAAGTCGATGTGATAAAAAAGAAAAGAAATCGAGCACGAACAGAACGTTTATATAGGACAATGAGGGATGGCTCCGAGGAGTGCAGGTTCTTTTAGTGTTTTTTCGATTTTCTTTGAGTACACAGCTCGACCACTCAATTGACCAATGATCGACATTTTTTAATGACAAAGGTATGTAAGTAGACACACGCTCTCAGGCACATTGAACGAGAGTACGTTGAATATCAATTATAGTTTGAACGCTAAATCATCCTGGGGATCCGGGGCTGCTATGACAAGAATACATGTTCGACATCCGTCACTTAGGGCTATCAGAACCCATCGTCGTAAAGGTGCATGCTTCTCGCGTTCCCATATTATTCGAGCTTTCAAATGCAAGGCTTCAGTCCTAAACTATGCTTTAATTCTCATTACTCCTCATTGAAATCAGATCCCGGTAACGTCTACTATGCTAGCGCACTCGGCCATTATATAAAGTATGCGTGCAGCTATTTATTATGCTATACTGACTCGTTTTACCACTACTCATCCGCATTGGGCAAAGATATGGGGATCTTACTGATCTGTCTGCACTCTGTTTTGAGTACTAATCCTCTCATAAAAACAATTTACGATTTAAGGATAGGAGTCATAATAGACGGCAGTGGGCAACGAAAAGAAGTCCCGCCCAGCCAGTTGTTTCTTATAAACTCTCAGAGGCTCCTGTGATGCTTTTCACGATGCGGATAAAATGCAGGCGCCCCCTCTGTGCATGGATTCGGCGCTTAAAACATGGCCAACCCACTTTCTGTTAAGATTCGGGACCCTTCCAGTTCCCTGTGCTAAAACGGCTATGCAAGTCGCATCAAGATGCTCGGATGAGATATAAACAAATGTATAAAACTCAATTCATTTTCATGCGTACTTACCTCGCTCGAGCAAAAAATGGCGAAGTTCCATATTTTCTGTTGACCTGAACTATCAGAATAATACGAGATCTTCATGAGAACGAAATCTGAAGGCTGTGTTTTGCGCTTTAGCGGTCATGAGGTTGGCCACGAACAACAGAGGGGAATGGCATGTCTGTACAAGAGTCGACCGCATTTTTTTTTTGTGCTCAAACCCGGTGCTAAGATTTTGTAATTGAACGCGCGTATGATGACTACAGACAAAAAACATCCATCGTTTGTTAACCTGAAGGCTCTCCTTCTTTCCCATTCTTTCTTTCTTATTTTCCGCGTGTTCGAACTCTGAGTACAATCTATAATCTATTCGTAGGTATCCATGCTGTGTTTTTTTTCTCTTTTTCTCTTTTCTTTTTTTCTGTACAACATTGAGAAAGGTACTGTATTTGGGCGTTTTTAGAGCTCAATCCGGCGCTCATTACCACCATGGTGGCATTCTTCCCACACGTCTGTGATAACGCGATGGCTTCGCCCTTTAAATAGAAGTTATATCGTTTTGCACCAGATAGCACTAGGGGACCGCAGTTCCCCAGAACACGGTCGCGCCTAAACAATGATCGACGATTGGCCTCTGTCTGTTTGTGAATATGTGAATATTGCTTTGTATGCAGTACCTCCGATGAGCAAGATTTCACTCGGAAAGTCTCACTTTCTCACATACTTGAGTAAGTGAGAGGGGGCAAAGCTGCCTCACTCAGTTGCAATTCCTTATAGCTGCTCTTAATTAGCGAGGCCATCTCAATCACCTTACTCAGTGTGACCTGAGTTGCTCTTTCCTCTGCCGCATTGACATAGAATGAATATGTTTTTGCTGTGCCCTATTTGGATAAAACGGTGGCAAAACAAGTGCTCTGTTGTCTAATTGCGGCCATATTGTGCCCTGCTGCATGACAGATAAACAAAGACGCTGTACAACCTTGGCTGTAGTCGTATTTGCAGGACTAAACAGTGGATCCCCTGTTCCATCCCCTTCTGTCTACTTTGGCGCTCAGATCATAGTCACACTCGGGACCACAGGATGACTGCCCCTGCAGGTTGACTACCATCTGGAGGGTGGGGCAGTGCAGACCGTGCCGTCGTCTGCATCCAAAGTCCTAATCATTTTCGAATTAAACTGAGTGTCCCCTTTTAGGACTAGCCTTGAACGTAAAAGATACACGTACACGGACATTCTAAAAAATATATGGTAACCAACAAGCTCTCCTTAAAAATATATGGCGATATGGCAGGACTTATTGAGAAGGACTCTACCACTGATTCGGGCCAGAGATGTTGAGTTCTCCTTGTTTGTAGGGATGGTATCCATATGATAGCGCACAGGGAGGGGAGTTCGCAGGGAGGGCGCATTGTGGTGGCAACTTTATAGCGTAGATTCGACCACATACTTTGGATGGGGCAAAGCTACAGGGCGCAAACAGCCCGTTTTATCCTGCAGGCTGCAAAACAAGGGGCAGAAAAAATAGCGATCATAATAGTCTAATTAAGGGTGAGAAATCACTGTTTACATTTGTGAGGCCAAGTGGCTCAGAAAAAAAAAAAGCAGAAGCAGAAGCAGAAACAGTGGAAGGCCACGGGCAAGAGAAGCAAGGACACTTTCTCCCCACCCATTCACTACCGCCATCCCTCAGAAACTGTATTCAGCTTTTTGACAATAAAAAGTTTCGACACAGTCAGCTAAGGGCAGAGAATCAAGGAAGAAACGAAACACGAAGCAGTAGCGAAAGGAACATACACAGGAACCATGTCTACCAAGTCTAAGAATATTGAGGAAACCCAGCGGAAGGGCGACTTTACCATCAAGCCTTCAGATGCAACCCCCACCTTGAACACTGCCGACTGGCCCTTGTTGTTGAAGGTGCGACCCAACATATTAGCAGCACTGGAAGCGACGCTTGCAACAGGACCATACAGCGACTAACGCCAGCTCCATTTTTACCATCCTTTGATCCACGCCCACCGACACCTTCGATTGCCTCTATTACTCCGAATAGAACTACGATAAGCTGAACGTCCGCACCGCTCACTACACCCCTATCCCTAGTGGTTGCTCTCCCTTGAGACGTGAGCTCGCTGAATACGTCAGGTATGGCAGGATATTTTCTCAGGTCGTATTGTTACAACATACATTCGCATGCAGGTCAATTGACTTATCATGCCTCGGCTGTCTGTCGGTATAGATATGGTGTCATCAACTTGGACAAGCCCGCCAACCCTTCCTCTCACGAGGTCGTCGCCTGGGTCCGTCGCATTCTTCGTGTTGAGAAGACTGGTCACAGTGGTACTCTCGACCCTAAGGTCACTGGATGCTTGATTGTGTGCATTGACCGTGCTACCCGTCTGGTCAAGTCCCAGCAGGGTGCCGGTAAGGAGTACGTGTGTATCCTCCGTCTCCACGACGCCATCGAGTCCGAGAAGAAGTTGGCACAGGTATGGGATCGAAATCTTTTATACCATAGACATTGTGATATGGGATATCTATGCTTAGGGTTGACGGACTACCTTGACTGATTCTGTTGCCTACACAATTGACAAAATTGTGATTGCCTCAATAGACCCTCGAAACCTTGACTGGCGCCTTGTTCCAGCGCCCTCCTCTGATCTCTGCCGTCAAGCGTCAGCTCCGTATCCGTACGATCCACGAGTCCAAGCTGCTCGAGTTCGACAATGACCGCCACTTGGCTGTCTTCTGGGTCGCATGCGAGGCTGGAACGTACATGCGTACGATGTGCGTGCACATGGGTCTGTTGCTCGGCGTTGGAGGACACATGCAGGAGCTTCGTCGTGTGCGCTCAGGACATATGGGCGAGGAGGATGATATTGTGACGATGCACGATGTTCTGGACGCTCAGTGGATGTACGACAACACCAAGGACGAGTCGTACCTGCGCAAGGTCGTTCGCCCTCTCGAGACGCTCTTGACCACCTACAAGCGTATTGTTGTCAAGGACAGCGCCGTCAATGCCATCTGCTACGGAGCCAAGCTCATGATCCCCGGTCTTCTCCGCTACGAGTCTGGAATTGAGGTCAATGAGGAGGTTGTGCTTATGACCACCAAGGGAGAGGCCATTGCTCTTGGTATTGCTCAGATGACGACGGCTGTCATGGCTACGTGCGACCACGGAGTTGTCTCCAAGATCAAGCGTGTGATCATGGAACGCGATACCTACCCCCGTCGCTGGGGTTTGGGACCCAAGGCTCAGGAGAAGAAGAAGCTGATCAAGGATGGCAAGCTGGACAAGTATGGTCGCCAGACTGATGAGACACCTGAGGGCTGGAAGAAGGGCTATGTCGACTACAACCGCGATGACCCTATCGCACCTGTTGTTGCTGCTGTTGCAGTTAAGAAGGAGGAGGACGATGAGGAAAAGAAGCGCAAGGCTGCCGATTCGAGCGACTCTGAGTCTGACAAGAAGAAGGAGAAGAAGAAGGCCAAGAAGGTCAAGACCGAAGAGAAGGAGGAGAAGAAGGACAAGAAGGAGAAGAAGGAGAAGAAGGACAAGAAGGAGAAGAAGGAGAAGAAGGTCAAGAAGGAGGACTCTGACTCTGACTAAACCGTTTATGGCCGCATCATTTTTTACATTAATTTTTATTCATTCTGTTGTCTAGCTCTATTTCATTTTGCATTGCAATAAATCGCAAACGAAAGATTGCCACTCTTTTGCAACTATGATACGACGTCGTAAACGAATGCTACTAGTCTGTAGCGAATAAAAAACGCGACAATACTGCAGATCACTTGCACAAGCATCACTGAAATGGTCAGGCTCCGCTCTGACATCGGTCCAGCCTTGAGCAGGATCAAGTTCAAGATAGTGAGGTTGGTCATCTCCAGCGGTCGCTGACCCGTCCTGGCATCGTATCGCACATGGGTCAGCCCCAAGAGTTCGAGCAGCTTGATGCAATACCATCCTGGTCGGCTAATACGCGAGGCTGGCAAGGGAGTATTTTGTGATTTGGTTGAAGATAACGACTTTGGCGAAGAGAGCAATAGGGGTGATGAAATCTTTGCAGTTGTGGAGTGACCGCTAGCATCATTAGCGGAAGTGGATAAGGACACTGGCGATTGACGTTGCTGCAACTGCTTCTGTTCGCCCGAGTGATGAAGGCTGTGCACTCCATTCAGTGTCGACTCTGCATCCAGTGCTTCCTGATCTAAAACGACACGGCTCGCCTCCATAAGATTCGTGCCACGGTTATAACGCGGCACACGATGGCGCGGACACGGCACCAGCCTGAACAGCTGTGGCGCGGACAGCAAAAAATTAAAGATTTGTGGAATAAAGAAGAGAAGCAGTGTTTTGCTGTAGTGCGCCAGGATGCCAACGACCGCAAAGGTCATGCCTGCAAAATAGCAATATGTGTCGCCGATAAAGACCTTGGACGGATACCAATTGTGAAGCAGGAGTCCGATGCTGACGCCAATAAAGGGCATGATGAAATAAAGCGAGAACAAGTGGGTTTCAATCGCCGGTGCGCCGCTTGTGCTGGATTGAAGAAACAGCATATCGTTGATGGCGATCGAGCAGGCAATGACGAGCGACTGGCCGACTTCCACACCGTTGATTCCAGCCATAATATTGATCGAATGCGTACAAAAGATCGCGACCATGCCCATATATACGTAGTAGAGCACGCCTAGATCAACAAATATACGAGTGGGTCATCAGAACCTTGTATGCATCATCATAATTTGGTCCGTCAAACAACCGAACGAATATAGTCTTTACCGAGATCAACCAATTGACCGAGAATGGGACGTAATGGAATCGGAACAACGATGTAAGTGACTCCACTGTTGACCCAGTATACCATCAAAAGAGGGATAGAGGCGATTGCTGGCAAGGGCATCTTGAATCGCCAGCGGATATCCAGTACGTCGTCCGCGAAGCCCAAAAACACCATTGACTGGATCGACAGTAGTGCAGACAGCAGTTCTGCAAGCTATACAGGAATGAGAATTGTACGGAATCTTAACTGCTGATCTTGTACGGAAATGGCCAACATCAACAGTCAGTCGCATATTCGCTTACCTTCAAGTTCGGGAACGTTAATAGCGTAAGCTCTTGTGGATTCCCATCGCGTGAGGCCGTGAACCATTTCATGAATGGGAATGGAATGAATAGGAACATGATAACCAGATAGATCAACCCAGCTACCATGCCCATGCTTTCTGGCCTATAGCATGCACGTTTTCGCCAAAGAAACGAACATGTTAGTTCCATCAGCTCAGTCTCACGCACGATATTGCTTGAAGGATCAGAGGTTTCCTATTCTGTTGCTTACAAGATGTGCTTCGTCTTCTTACTGAGATCTATGCCCTTTAATCCAGCCTTGATGAAAATCTCTGAGAGTGCCGGGATTGCTGACCAGGTAGTGATACCGGCGAGGATTGAGAAGCCCACGTTGACAGTTAGAGGGTCGTGGGCAGTCGTAAGGATGATAAAGACGGCTCCGACCTCCGCAGCGAGGATGAGCCATGCCGTCAACGCCGAGATTTGACCCATGGTGAGTAACGAGATGATGCGTCCTCAGGAAAGTGAATGCTGGATGAGTAGGGAAGTTGTCTCCTAATAATAAATTTTAGTTTATCACCATCTTTGCCATTTGGATAGTCTATGGCACAGCTATTTTGTCTGCCTTTCTCAGAGGCAGTCTCTGTCAAATTCATGTGGCCTTATCTATCCTGACGTTTCTCGCGCGTCTTTTGTCGATTACTCCCTGTCTATGTTGCGCCGCAGTATAGATAAAACGCGGGATTCTCACCAATGCAGTTCATGCGAAGAATCCATTCAATCAGGTACACCAGCAGCCTGTATCCATTACAACAATAAGGCATTGACAAAGGGAGGCAGGACTGATAGCGAAAAGAGTCATAAAACGACCAGTGCTCAAAAGACGCCACATCAGTGGCCGATTAAAGCTGGCAAAAAGCACAGAGAACGGACCGAGGACGATTAGAGCAGGGTGGTGTGGTCGGACGTACCAAAGAGGATAACGACGCGCTCAGTGCAAAGAACAGTAAAGTTTGACGATGGGAGTGTCATGGTATGGTCCTGTATGTTATATTGTTATATCGCCGTGATTGATGCGACTATGAAATCTCAACTGTACATCCAGATCTGCAGATGCCCGCTGAAGATAGGGGGCTTAATGAGGAGGAGACTATTTTCAGTAATGACAATGATCCCAAGCATGCGGCCAAGGTCAAAAGAGCCCATCTGGAGTCGATCGACATGATAGAAGTCATGAAAAGGCTTCTCTATTGGCCAGCACAGTCCCATAGTCTCAACTCAATCGAACACATGTAGGCATACCTCAAAATCCAGCTCGGAAAGTATCCTACACCTCCAAAAAGCTGCATGGAGTGTAGGAGATCTCGACAGAGTGGTCAGTTCATAGAGCCAAGGAAAAGTATACAACATATTAAAATTGAAGGATAGGCAGTTTTAATTTAGCGACTCGTGCTGGCGTGCTGTCAGCAGTCTGATTTTAAGCTAGTACAAGTTCAGCACAACCAGCTCAAGTTCAGCATAGCCAGCACAACCAGCACCATTTCACCTGCATAGTACGGATCAAGGAGCCAATATCAAGAAGGCTATGGATCTTCTCAGCGAAACGAAGAGTTGTGGATGGTTTCCTTGCTCTGCCCACAACATACAGTTATGCGTGAACACGGCTATCTCGGGGACAGCAGGTGTGGGGCTTTTGCTTGATAAATGCCAAGGACTCTCCTCCTTTTTCAAGAACAACGATGTTGCTAGCCGCCTTTTGAAGTCTGCCCAGAAATCAGTGGATCCTTCAGCCAATACACTTAGACCGATGAGCCATTGTCCGACACGCTGGAACTCGAGATATCTGATGGCGACGCGCGCGGTGCAGCTTCTTCCTGCTATTAACTCTTCAGTACTCAACATGATGAATCCTGATGTGTCAAGAGAAGCCAAAAATTCACTGAGGAAAACGCAGAATATCATAATCGGTTAAGACGAAGCTTCCGCCCAACAGGAAATCCTTGTCCTTCTTGGATCAGCCAACGACTTTAATAGGCAAGTCAGTATTGACCGCGCGCCGATCGTTTCCATTGTTTACCCAACCATCCGCGACCTGATCAATAAGGCAAGAATGTCTGCAGCCAATCCTACAATGGAGGAATTTCGAAACAAGTTCGTGAGCGAGCTAGAACGACTATTTTTAGTGATATGGTACAACGCAAAGACGAAAGTGTAAACCTCAGAGGTTACGCGAAAAGCCAAATCCTCAAGGTGTCACGCTCCATGGTCAAGAATGGCTTCCGCTTCGACGCCGCGATGGCAATGAGTGCGCGTGGAGATGATATAGATACTCAGTATTGGACAAGGAGGTTCAATGACAGAATTAAGCGCTAAGATATCGATGTGAAGGAAGTTCCTTGTGACATGTATTGGACTGAGTCGCACGTTTAGTGGAAGGACAGAGTGAATGCGTTCCTATATTTGTCAAGCATTGCCCGCGTGTACCTCTCCGTTCAAGCGCCATCGATATCTAAGGAGCGTCTGTTCAGCAGCGCTGGAGGCATTCTTACACCTGAGTGAACTAACTTTATGGATTGCCTGTTTTGCCGTACGTTACTAGTTAGAAGTTTGGGTCCCTTCATCATCTGGCAGGATAAATAACTAGAGTAGACATGTTCACACACACAAAAAAATACGATTCGGGATAATAGCATTGCATGCGTGAATGCATGGGGAATCCCGTGCAGGGTTATACAGCGGTATTGACATCGTATTGTACTATGCAGGTGAATTTGAGCTGGTTGTGCTGGTTATGCTGAACTTGAGCTGGTTGTGCTGAACTTGTGCTAGCTTAAAATCAGACTGCAGCCTTTAATGGGCCGCACCGCACTATTATATGAATTTGCGCATAGCTTCAATGGCACCTCACACGCCAAGAAACTAAGAAAAACGGGCTGCAACGCTGCAAGTTTATTGTCAGCATCCCAGATTATTAGTATGCGAGGTATGATGGAGGGTGGCGGATGTATATCGAGCAATTCAAAAAAAAAAAGATGACCCTGTCTTTCGAGAGGCACTGTATACATATACAACATGGGAGCCCCTTGCTGATTCGGTCTGCTTGAAGCTGCGTAATGCTAGATCGATAACCTCGATAGTGTAACTGCTCCGGATAACTCTCATCAATTGGTACCGTCGAATCCTTGCCATCAACATTTGTAAACTGTACACGAGGTCGCCTTCAGTGCAAAACGCGCACCACATTGCACCACATTGCACAACTTTTATGGTGTTCCTTGATAGGGCAACGTCGCCAAATTGACCCAGGTTTTCTTTGTCGATGTTACTACAGTACCTTGTCTGTTAGACCGCCTATTATAACCTCTTTCTACGCGGACTATGAGCACGTTATTAGGTTAGGGTGGTCAATAAACAATCGACCAAACAGCGCCCTGTGAATAAGTGTCCTGCCATATCTTTAATCAAGGAACGCGCGTCTTGGGCGCGTCTACTCTACTCCTTATCTTCAGGACCTTATCGGCGACTGGGCCGGCAAATAAATGCTCGACGCGAGATGAGTGAAAGTGCTCTTTGATATATTTTTATTGAGATGCTGTCTTTTTTTTATAACTGTGAGAACTCTGCTTTTATGCGCTCTTCTTCAAAGTTACTCAAAGCACAAACTAATCCAGCACATGGCGCTGATACGACGTCTCCGACGAGACCAGGGTCTTGAACTTGTCGATAGAGAGCTTCGCAGTGATCTTTAAAGACCACTTGTGTCCAAGGACATTCCATAATGAGCGTAAGAGTGGATAGTCAAAGCTCAAGGCTTTCCTTCGCCATAGCAATATGAGATGCATGGTAATATGAAATGTATGGAGCAGAGCATTTGCGTCATGCTCTGAACATTGGCATTAACCGTGTCCCAGACTTATTCAGGACAATCAGTACGCTGTCCATGAGCAAGACAAGATAAGAATGCATGCAATACAAACATGCGGATAACAAGTCCCTGGTTAGGTAGTACAAGCGTCTTTAGTAGCGACTACCGAAAGAAACATCCCATTTTCCTTGAGACTAGATGGATTTGAAACAAGCTGATCTATTGGCCGATCTGCTATCACCAACTCTAACAGTTCGACAGGAACTACTTCAGCACCCAACTCTGTCCTCTGGGCACCAGCTCCTCCATACGCCTCAGCAATGTTGTCAGGAACTGTCGCTCCGTGGCCCCGATCTGCGAGTCCAGTGCGAGTCGCAAAAGTCGGCTGGCTGTCTGGTTCTCACCGGATGATAAAGACCCCTTGTCTCGGGCACACATCACAATATCCGGCAAGGCCAATGACAGGCGACCTTCAACTGCGCGCTGATGCTCGCTCAGCCTCTCTTTTCCAACAGTGTTGATAGAAATGCTCTGTAAGAACTCCTGATGCCATGACTCAAACTCATCGTCTTCAAGAATGTTGTAGTCGACCGAGGTTGTGCCGCTACCGCTGCTGATATTGTCGTCGCCTTGGAAGCCATTGCCATGCTCCAAGTTATGATCCTCTACCATGGTCAAAAGATTCACCTCAGCATCGTCCTGTGCAGGACCAGAGCGAGTCGATGCGCTGTCTTGGTAACTGCTCCCATGCTGTCTCCGCAGCATGACGACGTCCTGCTCATCCCACCACATCAGAACAGCGCCCCCGAGCAGCAACACCAATCCAGTGGCAAACACTTCTGACTGGCTGGACATCAGAACCAACAAGTCCAAAATCCTCTGCAGCCACATCAGGCGGTGGGCGTCTCTCCTCTTGCGCTGCGAGACTGTCGTTGCGGACATTCTCTTGCCAACACCCACGTCCATAGCGTATAGCAGCACCGATATCGCTGACTCGGCCAGCTGTCGATCGCTTGATCCGGAGGACTCAGCTGACGAGTGACCGCTTACAATTAACAGTGCGGATTGGGCAACCATGGTCAATCTTCCTTCTTGCTGAGACGTCAAGTATCCTGCACGGTAGAGCGATGCCATGCCTATGGCTTCCTTGAGCACCTGAGCGCCGGCATCCGTTTGCTCTCCTGAAACATCGGAGACATCCAACCGAGCAGCATGCAGATGTGATAAAGACATTAGCGAAAGATCAGCTAGTCGCCGTAGAACGCGTTGCGCGGGCAAGAACTCGTGGAAGGAGAGCTGATAAAAGATTCTCAATATCACAGATCTCAATTCTCCCAGCAGCTCCTTCGCATCGTCTGAAAGCACTGGCGACTGGTTTGATTTGGTGCGGGCGCTATGGGATGCGGACGAGGCACGTCCCTGGTAGTAGTATCTCATATGATTGCTCAGCGTGTCCAGAAACACGAGCTGCAGGACCTGGACTCCCACATGCTCCTCGTCTGTCTTCTCTGATCCATCGGGATTAAAGAAAAGGACCCTGACCAACTTCTCCACTAAGTCAACCACTCGAGAGATCGGTAATGTCACCTTCTTTGCAAGCGTGTCCAACCCTCGGACCTTGTCCAGTTCTGCCAGGGCCTGGTCCCCTCCCACAGCGATCAGTGGTAATCCTCCTAATGTCAAGATCCTACCGAGTCCCTCTTCACCAACAAACAATTCTTCTGCAGAGAGGCCGTCATCCCCAGAATCAAAAGGAGTGTCAGCACCTCTGATCTTGAAGTTTGAAAGACTCATGATCAGGAACTCCATCAACGAAGTCGAGGTACTGGCATGCCTAGAAGCCACCTGGATAGCTGCTACAATCAACCGCGGCTCCAGCACCACCAGCTGCGTCAGTAATGGGAACCAGTTTACTGCAGGTAATGGTGTCGGTAGACTGAGGATGGTGTACAACAGCAGTTCAAGTGCGGCTGCGTACGACTTTTGAGCCCTCTGAACAGTGCCCATCTGAAGTGGTTCCCAAAGGCCATCCCAGAGTGCGCGCAACCATGATGTTGAAAATGGTAATCGAGAATAGTCTTTCGGTTCACTGCTGGTTCCAATGGCCATTCCTGTGTCAGCCTGTCCCAAACGATGCATATGGCAGGCGATGTGTCCAAGAACCATGGCCGCCAAACGTCCTGCCTTCAGGTCCTGTGCCATGAGCGTTGATTTTACGGACGACATCTTAGATCCGGGAACGACAACTGCAGCTGACGACGCAGTTTCTCTAGAGGCAGAGTCTCCAGCAGTAGGCGTGGTAGTCGTGATGGAAATGGAAAGACCACTCATATCCATCAAAGTCGATAGAGCAGAGTTCGTAACGGTCGACATGGCTGCAGGGTTGACCGATGAAGTGAGATACGAAAACAAACCATGGCTACCCACAGTGGTGACCGTAGGGCCTTGAGACCAGTCGATACCGAATAGTGATGCGAGCGCAACTACAGCAGTATGTCGTGCTGCAGACGTTGGAGTGATCCGAATGAGGTTGACGAGCGAGTGGATGCGTCCTGTAAAGAGCGAGATCTCGCTAGACGTTGGGTTACGAGTATCAAGGTTCGTGTGAATCATGTGGCAGAACGGCACCGTAAAGTGGACCAACTGTGGCTGTAGGTCTCTCTGTAGTGTATGTGTTAATAAACCAGATTGCATTAATGATTAAGTAGTTTAGAAATCTTTGCTATCTTGTAATAAAACGCTGGGAATTAAGATATGCTTACCCTGGAGGTTGCAGCCAAGAGAGCGCGATCCAAAAGTTCCGTATCCGATTTGCGCTCGTCAGCGGAGCGCTCTGTCCTGTCCGAGAATGCAACCACCCAAGGCGCACCCAACAATCTGGCCAAAGTCTGTGCAGTATACGGTTGTTGCTGGTTGTCCAAGAACGCTTCCAAGTCACTGCGCGCCATGGCCTTAATCTTATGGATAGCCTCTACGTCTTCGCTTACAGACCCGCTTTTACGCATTTGGGATGAAGAGGAAACGATAGCGACTGACAGGCGCGGAAATGCGATGAGGGTACCCAGGATGAGGGCGAACGAGGCCGCGTTCGATTCAAAGACCATCAAGAGTTGCTGGAGTGTTTGGCGACAAATCTGATTTAGCTCGGCAGTCTTAGTGGGCGAGTCGACCAGTCCAGCTAGCAAATTGCAGAACGCCCATCCCGTAGCAAACGTAGCCCAGCTCGATAATTCGCTTATGTGCCAGATAAAAAACATGGAGAATAAATAAAAGCGATTAGCCTTTATAGCCGACTCATGAAGTTATCATGGCTTGCTGATGCACATTTCTTCTTACTTTGAAGTGTTTGCATTCGCTGCATCGTCTTGCAGGCGGTCAGTAAACACCCCGAGAACGGATGTAACAAGTTTTTCGTCGACAGCAGCGAGAGGCGTGATAAAACTGAAGGATACCAAAACAGCAAACTGAACTTCATCGCTACCGCCTACATCTGACAAGGCCTCAGTGCGGACGAAATTCTGGAGTAAGTGCTTGGCTAAAATTGAACTCTGTACAGTCGATACAGGATGCGAATGACGATGAAGAGACAGAATGATGCCTTTCAGGAGAGATAGTGAACAGAGTTTGAGTATCGAAAGTTGCCTTCGCCCAGCATCATCTACTGTCACCATTAGACTTCCATGAATGTACCTGTGATGGCGAATAGTGCATTTGCACAATGTGCTGGTACATATCCATCCGTGATCTTCTTGTAGAGGTCCCCAACCAGCGTCTCTGCGATCGCTAGCGTTTGGGCATCATCGTTTGGAACCCACACGTTATCGAACAGGGCTGTCCATCCTTCCAGGGCCGATATGCGCTCCACCAGGTGGTCTGTAAGCGTAACGTCCGTCAAGGCCGTCATCACATTCCTGTAACTCTGTTTGGCTCTAATTGCCTGCACAGAATCGTCACCCTCCGCCGGACCATTGCTGCTAGCGCTGCCGCTGAGATTTGCTGCTGGCAATTTCTCGGTTACTGAAGAGCATAGCAGGCTGGAGAGCGCATAGCCGATTCGTAGACCCGGGTTCACATCACCAGACTGCCATTTCTGTAAAATATTTCCTGAAACGACAGAGAGAACCCCCTGCAGTCTGTCTAACTCCTGTTTCCCTGAGAGCGCATCCAGAGTGGTTTTTTTGAAAGCGGCATCCTTGAAGAGACCACGTCTCATATGCTGCAGTTCATGGCGGACCAATTTGTCGAGAATATAGGAATACTCGTCCACCACCATCGAATCCGGGGCCTCCATGATCCGCTTGCGAATGTACAATGAAGGCGACTCTGTTGGCAGAATAGGCATGATCTCGGGCGCTGTGAAGCAAGAGAGCGCCTTCAGAGCTGCGGACAAAATCTTTGGGTCCTCAGAGTCCAGGAGTGGTTGGATATAGTTCACAAGAGTGGCCTCACGCAAATCCAAGTAAACTTGCGTGTCTGGATGTGTAAAACATGAAGGGAAATATGAGCGGTTCGAATTCTATGTCTTTCAGCTGTGATATTGTCCCATGAAGTGCCCTGTTACCTTCGCTTCTTGAACCAACGATACCGTAGAAAACGCACATCTCCCGAAGCATTCCTGGGTGACCGGTCTTCATCGCGTGCTCTGCCACATGGCAAAGCAGTACATTCCATGCTAGGATCCAATAGATCGCATTAAACAAATATTCGCGGGGTACAATGGACATGACGCATTTGAAAAAGAGAACAAAGCAAAATGTAAATCTATACCTGCTCTTGGTTCCACGACATTGGCGTCGACAATAAGGTTCATGGTCTCGATAATAGTGCAGATGGAGGAGGCGTACAACTCAGCCGATCCAAGTAAGTTTGCCAGGAAAGGAATAAGCACCTCTGCATATCCAGCAGCATCGAATGCACAGATATCCCTGCGCAATGTAATCGAGGTGCAATAGCATTAGAAAGCTGAAGAACAGTTTAAGCCAACGGATTTGCAGTTTGATCAGGCAAGGCAACTCACCTTATCGTGGTAAGGACGGCCACCTCCATCTCGTATTCAGGCTGGCCCTTGACCGGCGTCTTCAAAAGCCGCGGACGATTTTCCACCCATCCATGGATCACATGGCGCAGAGTCTTCCACACTCGAGGCTGCCTCTTCCAGATGAGGAACAGGACCCTGACTCCTACCGCTCCCATGTGCGAGTTGACAAACTTGGATCCTGAGGGCGCATTGGGGACACCGTTTATAAGTGTCAAAATAGTTCGGAGCACCTTTGCAGCAACTATCTCGTCTTTAGATGTCACCAATGAAGGAATGGCGTCCTGCAACAGATGCAGCTTGACAAGTGGAGAAGGGTCGACTCTCAGCTTGTAGATGAAGATTACTAACGCTACCAACCGGCCATCGTCCACCTGTGCCAGGCGTGTCGCAGCATGAATCCGCCTGTTCTCATCGGGATGGAACATAAACGTCGTGTAGATAAGGCTGGAAAGAACGCTGTCGTCGCCAATGGTGAAGAACAAATCATTCTGCTCTTCGTCCGTATCGCTCCAGACTAGACGCAAATGGGAAATCTCTGCCTGAATCATGGCAGCTACGCCCGAGGTCGATAGGGGTTGTGGATTTGAACGTGTATGGGTATCCGATGCACTGGAAATGCCTTCCAATGTGCTCAAAATCTCCGAGCACTTCTTTGTGAGGGCTTCTGATTGCGACTCGCCCAGTACCTGGAAGATTGGAAGGAATGCCACGTTCGCGATCATGGGCTCCACGGTTTCTGTTGTCGCAGCGATGGTTGTATGCATCCAATCAACGACAATCCGCTGCTCATCCAGAGTTGGTGAGTTCATCAGTAGAAAGGATAAAAGCGGCCAGAGGGTCTCGAAGGGCAATGTAGGCACGGTGTATGCTTTGCGTTTCCTGAAGAGCGCTGGGATGGACTGCACTAATTGTAGGGTTGGAAGTCCGAATCGCCTCATATCTGCCGTCCAGGAAAGCAAAGTTAGCAAGAGTCGACCGCCAAGAACCTCCTTGTACGGTGCCGAAAGAGACAGCTGGGTAGAAGGGAGGCAATAGAAGTCTACCAATGTGCTGATTGTTGCCTGCAATGCTGTACTGAGCTGAGAACGCTCGAGAGGGAAGCGATCGGGAACAGAGCACAGGTAGTTGAAGAGGTGTATAACGAAGGGATCCAGTTCCGAGTCGAGAAGGCAGCTGTTGAGGGTCTTGGATATCCAAAGCAAAGCTGTGCTCGAGACAGCGGCCGTCCGTGCTTCACGGTCCAACAGGCAAAAGTCCAGAAACGGTACTAAGATATCGAAAGTCGCAGTTCTGTATTCAGCTGAGTCCGATCCATGGTTTAAGATCCTGTCCATCTCTGCAAACAGGATTGTTTCCACATGTGCCTTGGTCGAGATCAGGCCAATATACGGATGTCGATTATTCTTCATAGCAAAAGCATTCTTGTTGATTCGGGTGTTCGTCTTTGATTTGCCGCACGAAGCCTCCGCTGCGGCGATGATGAGGTTGCTGAGCGAGTGTATGATGTTGGCCAATGCCTGTCCCTGAGCGGTGGACAGCGCGTTCTCGAATCCATCAAAGGCGTCGCCCCAGTCGAGTGTGTGCGCTGAGACGAGATCGACAATGGCTGCAGCTGCGACAGATGAGTTGTACGAGACTGAAGATGCACATTGGGCCCAGAGCTGTGCGAGAGCAAGGTTCCGGCCGCTGTTGCTGCCACCACCCTGGGCGTCGTTGACTTGCGCGTTCAGGTTCGTGATCTTTTGGACATTTACAGAGCGATGCAGCGAGGCGTTGTAGGTATTTATAGCAGACATCGTTGATCCCGAGCCTAGCCCTGATAGAGTGCCTGGGCTGTTCCTTTGCAGTCCTGTGTCCTGCCGCCTTGGAGCCGCCATGGGTGTGAGGTGCGAAGCAAGAAACGAGTTTTCATTTCAGTCAAAGCGGTGAAGTCACGGAAATAGGCACCTCCCACCCTTAACAGTGCCCGGCCCTGGCACGTTGCGCGACTCCGGGTCTATGTCAACGCTGCAATAGCTTCGGGTGTTTTTGGATCAGCCCTTCTTTCCTTTCCTGTTACTGTTCATGAATGGGAAAGCGATCGACCGTTACATGTTCAGCCTAGACACAATGTCTTTTTTGACCCGAGCAAAGAAAGTACGCGGTATCACCAAAGAAAAGCCGAAGCCAGCTCGGTTCTGAAAATAGGTATTTCTTTAAAGAATCACCATATCGGGACAGAACACGATGATAACACCCTGATCCCTGCATATAAAAAACGTATATTTTTCTGGAACAAATCTCTTGTTTCCTCATTCACTTCAACACCAACCACCAAAAACAATCCGAATCACACCATGTCAACACCAGCATCATCGACGCCAGACGCACCTATCGTCTCAAAGATCACACAGGAGATCAAGCACGAGGTCAAGCAGGAGGTCCGCGAACTGGAGGAAGGCCAGGTCGACACAGTTGAGACCAATGCCCGTTATCTCGCTTACCTCGCTCGTTACAAGAATCTGTTCGTCGCTTCGTCTCGTTATCTCGCTTACTCTTCTGATGTTGGTGAAGCTTTCCGTCCTGTTACCACGCCTCTCTTCGTCAATGCCATGTATGGAGGTAAGATAATCGCGACCGCCCGTCGTCGATCCTCTTTCCTCTCTTTATCAGGATAACCAATTAATTACACTTTCTCGCTCCTTCTGCCTCAATGCTAACTTGATTGTCTCCGTTCTATGCGGATCTGTATAGTTTCCTTTGCATATGTTGGTTTCGATGTTGCATATGAGGGATACAAGGCCAAGATGGCAGGAGCACCCAATGACGCTGTTGGAATGACGGTAAGCAATCGTCATAGATATCTTTTTTGAGTAAGCTCTATAGCAACAGTGCTGATAACGCTTTTACTCACCCATACTTTATCTCGTTGATGAAATTCGGTCAATTCAGGTCTTGAAAAGAGGAATCTTCCAGGGTCTCGCCAGTTTACTCATGGTATGTTTTGCAATTAGCGATCGACATTGCTGTTTGCACGTTCAAAATGGGGGATATTGCACTCCACAAACCTAATGTTATCTATAATCGATTCTATAGCCTGCCATTACTATTCACACTGTCGTCCATCAATCAGCGAAAATCTTCAAGAACAGCGCCAATGTCACTCTGAAGAGATGGGGTCCCACAGCCATCGGTATCTGTGTCGTCCCTGCACTGCCAATCATGTTTGATCACCCCATCGAGACCGCAGTCGACAAGGTCTTTGAGATGCTCGAAGGTGGCGGAGGAAAGACATTGCCCATGAACCCTGCAGACAAGCAAAAGGTCTTGGATGCCACCCTCAACAAGGAGAAGGTCGAATAGATAGAGCCTCTCCGTTTCTTCCACAAAAAACCATACGCTTAGAAAGATGTTGCAGTACCCTCTGCTAATGATCCATGAACACATCGATGTAATATAGATAAAAGGCGAGAACAATAGAATTGCATTGACTGACTGACTACTGATCGCAAAGAAATGGCTAAGAGGGCCTTATTAAATTGTATGTATATGTTTGTTTTATTCGTCTAAATCCGCGACCGGCGCACTGATATAAGGGTTCCTCAAGGCAAGCACTTGCCTGAATGTGCTGAGGAAATACAATTGAAGTTAGCAGGTCGAATTGCCCCACTTGGCCTTGACGTAAATGGGCCACATCTCGTTGGTGGTGATACCGACGCGGTAAGGCTGGGCAGTGTAGTTGTTGGCAGGATCCAAGGTCTTGAGGATGGGCAACATCAAGTTGGTGAAGAAGGACAACCAGGCCACATCGACCAGGTCGTTGTCACCGAGATTCGCGGGCAGAGGCGAGGAAACATAGTTGGGGGTACGGACGGAGGGAATGGGACTGTGGGGCCAATCGTCTCCGCCATATCCATAGTCGTCCTTGGTAACATAGCCAGGAGTCAAAGTAACGTTGTCAGGAGCTGGGGGAGGTCCATCATCACGCTTCTGGAAGGGGGCCTTGTTGAGGGCGTTGAGGATATTCTTCGCAGCCTTATAGGGGACAGTGGCGTAGACAAAGTCATCATGGAAAGGCGAGACGACATACGTGTCATCGACAGTGAAGGCACCCTTAGCAACATCGAAGCGCTGGCAGCCAGAGTTTATGTAGACCACGGCAGGGTATGGGCGGGTCTTGTCAATGATCGAGAAGGGTAAGATCTCTTTGGTAACGAGGTCCAAGAGCGAGCGGCTGTCGGTGTAAGGATATCTGTCCAGATAATAATCCTGAGGAGCACATCCGAGAACGGTAGAGAGACCGAGAGCCTTGCGCTGCTTGGTGATCTCCTGGGTAATCTTGCGGCCTCTCCAGGTGTCGAAGCGCTGCAAGGGGTGGGCAAGTGAGTGAGTCTTGTAGGTATGGACGTTGGTATCGAGGTAACGACGTGAGACGGTCAAATTCTTGCCGATGCAGTTGGTCTCGACGCGACAGGCACGGTCATGGATGCCGGAGACTGACATCCAGCCGAGGGTTTCCATGAAACGACCAGCAGAGAGACCGTAGGCGCGACCGTCATAGGCAGTGAAATCACGGACGTGCAAGTGTCCACCAAAGAGGAGGATGGGCTTGGTTGGATGAACAGCACGGATGGCCTTGATCACGTTCAAGGCCTCGGCCCAACGGACGGGAACGTGTCCGACGACCAAGTAGACATCGACATCCTCCTTCAGCGACTTTTGGAACCATGGCAGGGTGACAGTGACGTTGGAGGGCTCGATGACGGTGTTGTTGGCGGCACCGACAAAGTTGTAGAGGAAGCCATAGCTCATAACGCGGGTACCGAATTTCATGCGAAACTTGCTGTAGAGTCTGCCGATAGGAACAGTCTTGTTGGAGTGAGCATCCTTGATGAAGGTGTTCGAGGTCAGGTACTTCCTGCCCCATTTGGGAGCAAAGTTCTTGTAGGTATCCTCAGCAATTTCGTTGAGGTACAGCTCGTGGTTTCCGATGGCCAAGGCATCGTAGTTGACCTTCTGGAAGATAGGGTTGGAGGCCTCACCATCTAACGGAGTGGCATCAGAAAGACCGTTACCATCGTGCAGATCGCCAGAGTCAACGACCAACAGATCCTTCTTGCGGTGTTGGGCCTGCTCGCGCATGTGGGAGAGGAAAGAGGCAAAATCACCGAAATCGGCAGAGTAGGATTCCTCCTTGACGTGTCTGCACAGCGATGAATAAACTGCGTTAGGGATGATGCACTATGATAATCTGACACATGTATTAGAGCTGAACGGTGGAGTAGAAGAAGTTACCCAGCCAACCATCCATGGGTGTCAGTAGTACTGATGACATTCAGGTCACCCCACTCCAGAGGACGCAGATCAATGGGATCAGGCTGAGGGGCACCGGGCTGGGATCTACGCTCGATGGGAACGACGTGGGCAGAAGCTACAGCCAGCAAGGGCAATAGGGCCAAAAGACGCATTGTTGGTATAGGAGGAAGAGGGGTGGAGATAGGGGGCGAGAAGGAAGGGGACCAACAGAGCAGACAGGGAGTCAAGTAAAGGATGCGAGAGGATTGCAGTATTTATATGTTTTTTTTTCCTTGTTCATACACTCCGGTGCTAATAGTTCTTTAGGGCCCTGGCTGCTCCCCGGGAAGAAGTTGTACTGTATTAGTCTGTGGCGCCAGGCATAGTTCGCAATGCAAGGGTACATGTACCCCATCCATTTGCAAGCACAAAGCGAAGAGGGAGACGATATATTAGCCGTTGGGTGTGAGTTGCTCTGTCAAGGTATATCCATCAAGGGCGCCCGTTTTCTTGTGCACGTTTATGCAGCTGTTTGCTGTCGTTTTCTACGGGCTCGCTTACTAGACCCTCTCTCTGCCCAATGGGATGTAGACGAATGAGCCCTCATGCGAGAAAATTGCGGGTTGGAATTGTGCTTTCGCCTAAGCATGTTGTGGACCCTACTGTGACCCGCTCTTTTCTTCTGGGAGAAAGGGTCCTCAAGGATGCTCGCCGCGCTTTGCTGCAACAAAAGTCGGACTACTAGCACAAGAAGAGCAATTGCTGGAATGTTTTTTTCCTTTTCTTTCGTCTCTTTGTCCGGCTTATAAAAAAATTAAAGGACATGGTCTAGAGCCTCACCCGTGGCCGCCAAAGCCCTCTCTGAAATCCATACATTGCCGCAGATACTTCTCGTTGTCCTGGTGCTTCAGAGCAGCGGTCATTGCTTCATCTCATGTCATCGGTCGCCTTCTTATCCTTCTGCGCGTCGTAATATGAATTTTATTTTGCAAGTTATCCAAAAATGCTCACATTTCCCATGCAGCTTACTCGCGGTAGCTCCTCTTTGGCTGATGGGAATAGCGCAAGCCAATCAAATATTCTCACTAAGACGCGTGAAAAATCGTTGAAAATCCAAAAGGCCTCAAATTCACGTCTCCATGGGGTAGAATAATAATCGGGCCGAGGAAACAAACAGCTCCCTTCGCTCAGCGGCTTTTTTCTATATCTTGATATTGATCAGCGCACCATGGCCATTCAGCACTTACACGTTTCGCGGGATCGGTTTACGCGCGAGAGCTATTGGCCCCTGATGATCCTCCCTTTCAAATCTACGCTCTTGTTTATCACGAGAAGAAAACAGAAAAAAACAGGGTCCATGTAGGATATGGGGTAAATACTGGAACCATGATTGTCCTGCCTTCCTAGATAGGTGAACAAATGATTCGCTGTGGACGAACTGTCGAAAGAAAAGAATGGCCTGGTTGGCTAGAACCTAACAAGGCTGCTGGGTCTTGTTGTTCGGAATCTAATAGCGTTATGTATATGTCTATTAATCGACCGTGGGAGAGATAAAACGTGGGCATTGATGTCGCTCGAGTGCTCGTGATTTATGAAAAGCATCGAGGCTCTGGGACTCCGCCATGTGGCAGTGGGGCATGAATATCAGAGGAAATAATGAAAAGTGTTCGGACTCTGTGTGGAAATATCGATCCATGGGGTATAGCCAACAAAGGCAATTTTGCCCCGTAGGACACACCCTCATCAACTTCTACCCTTCATTCATCTTGCTCGCCATCATTCATCGATCAAACTCCGAGCACTCATTCCTCAAGTTCCACTCGCGAGATCCATTCGTCTGAACGTTGTTTCATCGTACTTTCAATCTATTTCTTCCTCAACAATGTGCCACCGAGTTATCTGCCACGACTGTGGCAAATATACATGGGAAGGTCTGTTCTATCTCTCCGAGATGCGAATGGTCATTTAAGATCTCTAGCGCACATTGCCCTTCTTGTACGCATAATCTTCATCTAACCTTTCCTTTATTTTAACCTCAATTGAAACTTGCGATAGGATGCGGACTTCATATTGCGCAGGCACTCGCAGGTTTGTCGCTCGAACAAATCTGTTCCTGCGACGATGACCATGACAGTGAGCACTCCTGGGCCACAATCACCTCTCCAACATCCAAGCGATTTATTCCACGTTATCCACTTCCTTATCAGACATCCAGCGATCAGGCGGGTGCATCATCTTCTGCGACAGGGGCAACAACGTCAACATCATGTGATACTGTCCACAGCCCATCAGAACCCTGCCCCAACCCTTCACCAGTTGAGTATAAGCTGTCCAAAATCTCCACAACATCGGCAGCAGAGGCAGCAATGCGAAAAGCGCAGCAGGCGGCCGCATTAGAGGAACTCAGGAGGAGAAAAGAGCAGAAGGAAAAAGAAATCAAGACCACGAATCAGGACGCGCTCGAACGACTACTGCAGGGCTTATCACAGGTTACAGAGAACACTGCCGACGAGGTCAATCCTGAAAGCTGATGAACGGGAGAGAAGGCCGTACTTTTTTTTCTTTTCCCTTTATATTTATTCACTCCCTCGAGAAAGACCCCATACCATAATACATTAGTTAAGAATAAAGATAGCAAGTGATATACAATAGAGGTGAATTTAGCATGCCTAAGGCATTTAGTTGCGAAGAAGGCGATTGACGGCGCGCTTGAATTTGAAAATCCCACCCTTTTTCTTTGGCGGTGATTCATTTCCGTTGCCATAACCATCGTTCTCGTCCTCGTCCTCCTCATCGTCGCCCTCATTCTCAGGACTCAAACCTCTAGGAGGTACGTATTCGTAATCATCGTACTCTGGGTCGTAGTCATCCTCGATATAGAACCTCGAGTTGGCCCTCTCCTCATCGTAGTTGGGATTTCCGATCCAAGGCGCCTGCGTCACCACGACCTCGGCCGGCTCTGGGGTATAGGGGGCATTATAATAGTCAGAGTCATATTCTGGGTCAGGATGTGGCCCGGCCTTAGACGAGCCCTTCTTGGACTTTTTCTTCTTGCCCTTCTTGTTGACAGGGGGCGGTGGCGGTGTCTCTGTCCGTTCAACCGTGACGACCGTGATCATGTCGCCAAAGATCACCGTACGTCCGAGAGTCTCACTGGATCTTGTATGCGCTATCGGAGTCTTAACGAGGGCGGATTTCATTCCTCCAGTAGCGGCGTATTTCGAAGGGGCCGGAGTCGGGACCTGATCGATGGTCCTAGCGCGATCGTCAAATCGCCGAGAGAGCATCTCTGAGGGTGTCAGTGCGGCAGAGGTATGTGGCGAATGTGGTGGCGACTGTTGCTGACTCAATCGCTGCTGCTGGTAGTCATAGTGCTGTTGTTGTTGTTGTTGTTGTTGTTGGTAGTACAATCGCTCCTCATTGACCTGGGAGCGAGGGATGGAAGAAATGGTGCCATTTTGTCCTGGGAAATATAAAAGTTGCTGCTTTTGCTGTTGTGGATGCTGCTGGTTGGAGTATCGATCTCTTGATTTGGGTGTCAGGTAGCTGAGTTGCGACTGGCTAGAGTTGCTCCTGCCACGGATGATGGCGTTCTCGGCGTAGGGGCTGATGTCGCCAGATGACGAAGCAAAGCTGGAGAGGGACACGGCCCTGTCCCGCCTCATGGCCTCCTCAACTACTGCGGGAAATGTGTTGGACCGTTGAGGCACTTGTGGATTGCTGCTATTACGATGCTGGGCATGCAACAGCTGTCTGGCGCTGTCCTTGGGTGGCGGCTCTGGTCCGGAAACCTGTAAGTCGGACGCTGAGCGACTACGACCTTGCGACGATACCATTGAGGCCACCGAAGTCCTAGGCGAGGCAGCAGCATTCGCAGCTGACAAAGAATCGGGTATGGGGACAGGTCGCTTTGTGTATGCTCGTAGAATGGGCGATGGCGAAGGCGAGCTGGAAGCAGTTCCAGTGAGCGGTAAAGAATCGCGGCTGGCCCTGTTGGATGTGGAGTTTAGGTACGCGCTGAATCTGGCAGAGGCTGCGAGCATGGGGCTGCTCTCGACACTCGAGCGATCGCTCTGGGGCACGATTGAATTCCTGAGCGGCGTTGCTCGTTGTGGTGGTACAATCGACTGGTTCTGATGTCGCTGGTGTCTGCTCAAGGTCACAGGGGGCGTTGGGGGCATTGGCGCCCTGAAGTCGGGTGCTGTTGAGAAGGGCGAGGTGGGCGAAGCAGTGGAGGGCGATATTGGGTCCTCATCCGAGTGGCAGTACTTGTCGAGTATATCGCCAAAGTAGCCATCGTCGCCGCCGTCCTTGGTTTCTGTCTTTGTTGCGGGCTGTGAATGTGCGTGTTTGATTTCATGTTGCTTGCTGAAGGGGATCTGCAAGAGGGGGAGCGCTGGTTTTGATTCGTGATAGTCGCGCGGGCTCTTGTGCTGCCGAGGATCGGATGAAGGAGAGGCCATCATCGCGGGTGTCGTGCTGGAAGCAGAAGTGGTCGTTGAATATTGGTCGTCGTTATTGTACAGGGGTTGATGTGGTCGCTGCTGGCCTTGAATCGAAACCTTTGAAAAGGAAGTCCGCAGGGAGGCCAGGGTTGAGGCAGAGCGGCTACTCCGTTGAGGAGGCTGGTAGCTGCGGTCCTGGCACTGCAATCCAGTGTTGGCGATGGTATCCACGGAGGCAGCCATTGCGGGTTACAGTGATATGGTTATATTGTTGTGTTATGATACTCGTGGTTAAACTATGCTTCAGTTTTACTTTATAAGTGCAGAGGCGAAGAGGAGGGAAATAAAAGAAGGAAGTGTGAGGAGAGAGGTAGAAGGAAGATAGCTGGAGCTGAAGCTGAGAAAGCGAGAAAGCGAGAAAGTGGGAAAGGTGAGGAGACGAGGAGGTCAGAGGAGGTGAGGAAAGAGAGATGAAGAAACGAAGACGAGGAGGTCCACCTGGATATAAACACCAACAGCGACTGGTTGCCTGGCTCATCAAGCAGTACTAAACTAGCAGTGCGGCTAGGGGCGCTTTTTCTTCTTAAGGTTTGGTAATTCGCCTGCTACGGGTGGTGTGAGAGTGAGTCCGAGTGGAGAAAAAGGAACCTTATTCGTCGCACGGAGAAGGGGAGGGCGGTTTCTCGCAGGTGGTTGGCGAGCACTCTATTTGTCTCAGTCATCGCTGACACTTTGAATGAACTGACCTGGCCTGACTCCTTCTCAGTGATCCACACAAGCACGCACACGCACATTTTCCATGTACACAAACATGCAAGGCGAGGCAAGCAAACAAATGCAAACAAATGCAGATTCATTAAGAGAACATGTGTGCTGTCAGGCTATATATCATCAATGCGATCATGCCATCCCTTTCCCTCTCCCCGCCGATTGTCATCGGTGTCATAGAAACCCCTTCTCCCTCCTGCTCAAGGTCTCTTACAAAGATAGTTACAAAAGAAGAAACAAGATAGAATGGAATGGTTTTTTCAATGGCGAATACTCTGGTCTGTATTACAGTAAACTGGTGTTGTCATCGTCGATATCATCACGGACTTGTTCGCTTGGTCTGTTTGTCATCCGAATTCATCGCTGCTCACCGAAAAATACAGAACGATATCTTAGTGTATCTGCATAGACAGCCAAGCGTACGAGAGAGCACAGTGTGAACACAGACATAAGAGCGCTCATTCCCCCCTCAAAAGACTAATGCATGCACATGCCGATGCTTCGTTTTATAAAAACGATTAGACTGTCGACCATACTCAAGCACACAGAGTCTTATACTCGCCAACTCACTTGTCCGCTTGACCGTCGGCACTAGGTCTGTAACGTATAAGTTTCTTTAGTCTTGTTCCATGCAGCATTGAGGTTCTTAAGATCGATGGGTTCGGGACCCGCCAACTATATCTGTTCAGGGACCTGTGGGAACCCCTCGTGGATGAACTGCATATTCTTCGGCGCATTAAGCATCTGCATAAATGGGAAGTATTTGTCTAACAACCTAATAACATTAAGCGCTCAAAGTCTCTTTCTTCGATAAAGGGACGCGGACGTACGGATGTATAGTCCTTCCCAAATTAAATGCTCCCGCAGTCGATCTGCCAAGGATTAATGCAAGGCCACGAAAACCCCTTTCCTCTCTCTGACAATGGTCGCGTAAACATCAGAGCGTGAGGACTGTATTCGACCGCACCCTGCAACCTTGTTGATGAACGCCAATAGAAGCCAAAGAGGCGTCCAGTATACCGGCGAGAGTATAGTCTACACTGCGCTCGGTACACTCGGTACACTCGGTTGTTCATATTGGCCTAGAACACCACCCTACGCTTTGTTATTTAACCACCACTTGCGCTGTTTGCCCGTAAGAAGTGCAGTGGACACAGAACCGGGCGAAGCCCCTGAGTCATGACGTGCTTTGGTGTTTATTTCGCTAGATCTTTCTTTTTCTTCCATCGTTCGAATCGATCAGCATTTGCACCATGGACTTGAGCAACAGCGAGGAGATCACCTTGAACATCAACAAGGAATATGCCGAGAAATACGAAGCAACCAAACGGAACCAAGAACTGTCAGCCAGTACGTCTCTTTATTATTTTTCTCTCGTTTTTCTTTTATTACTCTTGCATTCCAGCACTAAACAGGAATAATGTACTTTTCCTGCAGTTCGCGACAAGTATGGCGACCTAGAAGAAAAAAACCTGGAATTGATTGCAGAACGCCAACACAAATATGGCTACACTAAGAACGCCGACTACGACTATGATTCGTGCGACTCTGAGGAAGACGAAGAGGAGGACGAGGACGGCGAGTTGATCACGGCAGCATTGGACGGTCAAATCATGAAAACTATTGGCCTTATTCGGGCTCAAGACCCTAAAATCTATGAGGCAACGAACCATTTCTTCATTCCGTCCGAGATGGAAGAGGCCAGGAAGAGGTGGAAAGAAAAGCAGAAGGAGGAAAAGAAAAACAAGCCTATGAACCTCAAAGATTACCATCGTAAAGTTTTGATCGAGAACAACGGTATAGTGAACGAGGATGCGGAGGATAAGAAGGTCTGGGATGAGTCCAAGGTGACACACGTCGAGCAGCAGGAGCGCCTGAAAAAGGAAATGAAGGTAGCAGTGCTTCCAAAGAACGACTGCTCTTTGAATAGCTTTACGCTGTATCTGGTTGCTCATACATTTTTTGGCCCGCTTTTTTCACAATAGAGTGCGTTCCTTGGCGGTGGTGATGATGACGATGGCGATGATTCGTTCTTTACGCAGAAGGCAAAGACAAAGGAAGAAGAAGAGGCCGAGGAAGAGGACTACAAGCGATTTTTGATGGAAAGCATGGGCAGCAGCAAAGCAGGCACCAATGCCTTTCAGGACTGGCGCGAATACAAGAATGCCCCCGATATGGACAAGGATGAAGCTTTTTTGATGGAGTAAGTCTTATCCTCACTTCTTCGACACACTGTTGATGCCGCTCAATGTTGTCAACGTGGGTTTTAACCAACTTATTCTATGTTTAGCTACATTCTCAATCGCGGCTGGATCGACAAGTCCCAGAAAAAGACGCTGCATTACAAGGAGATCATACGTGAAGATGAGCTAGATGATCTTGAAAATTCTGAGGACGAGCTTGATGCAGCAGAAGAATACGAATCAAAGTATAACTTCCGTTTCGAAGACGCGTAAGTGTCAAACCAGTGTCCGCATAAGACTGGGTAGTTTTATCCGAGTGGCCCTCGTACGTTGGAGCCTGTCATCATTAACATCTTTCTTTCATCTGCGCCCTTTACCCATAGTCAAGGTGATTCTCTCGTCAGCTATGCTCGAACGGTCGATGACTCTGTGCGAAACAGGGACGACAGACGCAAGAAGCGCCGCCAGGCTGCCAAAGAGCGTAAGAAGGAGGAGAAGATCAAGCAGCTGGAAGAGTTGAAGCGTGCCAAGAATCTGAAGAAGCAGGAGATTTTCAACAAGCTGAAGCAGATTCAAGAAATCACCGGCAACAAAAGTATGATTCTACCTTGTTGCATTCATTGTTTATCGTTCTGTGCAGGTTCCGCACTATGGTCTTTAACATGCTCGTACCTTCGTTTCGCTAGCTGTCGGCTTTGATGAGATCGATCTAGAGACAGAGTTCGACCCCGTAGACTATGATCAAAGGATGGAGAACGTCTTCAGCGACAAGTACTATGAGGGAGATGAAAATGCTAAGCCCGTATTTGAGGATGACATCGACACCGCAGATTACGAGCAGAGTAACAATGAGGACTCTGAAGGCGAAGAGTACAATGACGACGGCGAAGAAAATGGGAAAGAGAACGAGGAAGAGTATCCCGAAGACGAAAGCTATTATGGCTATGACGATGAAGGGTATTGTGGCGGTAACGACGAATATTACAACGAGGATTATGGAGAGGATGAATGTCGCTATGGCGACGAGGACGACGACATCATGATGGACGCTGATTATCTTCCTGGAGGGGAGAAGTGTGGAGAGACACAAGGGAAGAAGAAGACCAAGGAGGAGCAAAGGAAAGGTCGCGCGGATGGCACTAAGACAGCAGTTGCTGCGATTGAGGCTGCCAGGAGCACACTTGATATCGAGAAGGAGAAGAAGGACTTCAACGCCTATCTGAACGAGTACTATCAGCTGGATTATGAGGATATGGTAAATGTTTTATGGCACACATGGGTTTCTATATATATATATATATATTTTTTGTGTCAGATCGGCTCACGGGTCTTGCGCTGTATTTTCTTGACTCTCCATTTCCTTCATTTTCGCTATGAGGACAAAAAAATAGGTTGGGGATATACCTACACGCTTCAAGTACCACAAAGTCAAGCCGGCGACGTTTGGCCTGACGCCCGTCGAGATTCTGCTTGCAGATGACAAAGACCTGAATGAATTTATCTCGCTCAAAAAGTTTGCGCCCTATCGTCGTCCTGATTTGCAGGATGAGGATGCCCGAAAATTCTCGAAAAAGAAACGAGTTCAAATGTTCAGGCATAAGCTCAAGACTCAAATCCAGCAGCAGCGTCTCGAGCTGGATAAAAATTGGGATCCAGCTCAGAGGCGAAAGAAGGAAAACGAGAGACGGATGCGGGAGGAGGAGGAAGAAGCATCCGCCAAGAAGAACCAAGAAAGGCAGATGGATAAAGACAAGCAAGAGGAGGGCAAGGACACTGGCAAGGGTAAGGGGAAGAAAAAGAAGAAGAACAAGAAACGCAAGGCTGTAGAGGAGCATAACAGCGAGGCCGAGGCTCCCGTCAGGCAGGAGCAAAGTCATTATCAGAACGGCAGCAAAAAGATCAAGAAAAACGAGCAGGATGAGGACGTCAAAGTCAAGGCTAAGATCAAGGAAGAGAAGATGCAAGGAAAGAAAGAAAGGAAGGACGGCAAGAAGGATAAGAAGGTCAAGGAGGGCAAGAGAGAAAAGGTGGACTAGGCCTTTTACATAGTAATAAACTTGGCAATTTCACTTGTGATTATGTTATTTTTTTTATAAGTACAGGGTAGCCTCGATTACTTTAGGACGGTGCTGGTTCGTTATTTGGGCGCGGCTCTGATATCGCCGGTACCTCGTCATGAAGTGGGTCGAGGACCGCAGTAATGGGTTCATGGCTCTGAGCTATCGTATTTTCGGGCGAGGGTACGATCTCAGGGGTTCCGCGTGAGATATTTCGGCTCTGGACACCAACATCCACGGCTCCATGCTTGATCATCGAGGCGGTAAGATCACGCAATGATGCGCGGGAAGGCTGTCGGCTCAGAGCTCCTGGCAGGAGCAGCGAGGTCGTTGATGCTGAAAACGGCATCACGGACGGGGAGTGCAACGGCGTCTGGGCAAGAGGTCGACTAAGAGATCCGCTCTTGGATGGACGTAATATCATTGAGGACGTCGATGCTGAAGTTGATTTCGTGGGTCCAGAGAAAGTTCTCATCAGCGTTCCTGGGCGCATCTTTCCGGAGGTTGATGTTGCTCTCCTGGCGCCAGGCCTACTGACCTCATCGTCTTGCTGTGCGTTGGCGTCTGGGTCATGGTGTTCAAGGACCGGTTCCAGGGTATCTGGACGGTAGAGCGACTGGGCGTCAAATTCTTCTTGCTCGCGCTTTTGATGCAGTGCCAGGATAGTAGCTGAGACCCTCCCCGAAAATGTAGAGCAGGATTCTTCACCTTCGCTGATCTCGTCCGAGTTGCCGTCGTCCTGGTCCGAGAACATGCGGTCCAAAATCTCGTGCATCCTTCCGGCACTCGCAGCGACATTGCTGCTATGATGGCTCTCTGTTGGACTCTCCGGTCGACTGCCCGCACGACTTTTGATCGAAGGTGCAGCCGTGTTGTTGCTGTTACTGACGGTATCGATCTGGGTGCTGTCGAAAAAAGGACTACGTGTTGCAGATCGAAGCAGGAGCGGTGGTGTGGCGACCGGGAGTGGAACGTGCTGTTTCCGTTCAGGGTTAGGTTCTGCAGATGATCCAACATAGTGGCCCGACTCCTTTCGCCAGTACTGCACAGCCTTCTCAGGTCCCTTTGAGACCTTCAGGATGGCACCACCTTGGAGCTTTAGTGGTGTCTCGGACCGAAGTGCCTCAGCAATATTACTCTCGACAGAGTTGCGTGGGTATGTCTGTTGTGCACTAAGGACTGAAGTCCTTCTGCTCTCGGGGACGCCATGCTCTGAGGTCGAAGATCCGATGCCGGTTAAGCCTGAGTTCAAGTCTGCACTCACGTTTTGGGCCAGTGTGGGTCTATAGCTCATCGTGCGTATCGACGTCGTCGCAGAGAGCGTTCTGCTTAGATGAGGTGGGTGATGCGGTATCCCTGAGAAGGACGATCTCAGGCTAGTCGCTTGCGAAGCCATTGCCTCCGGGTTCGCGACAAATAGACTGCGCTTCTGGTCGTTGTTGCGGCCTGATTCCTGGAAGAAGCGACTGATCCCGAGTGAGTTGAGCTCCCTGAGATTATCGTCGCCCGCAAGAGACATGTCGTCGGGGGTGTCCATCACTGGTGGAGATCGTGGAGGTCGAATGACTTCAAACGCCTTTGGTTTGGAGCCATCTTCAGACTTTGTCGCTGTTCGTTTGCCAAAGTTAAGAAGACCTCCCAGGGAGTCCTTCACGGACTTCCATGTATTTTGTTTCCCTTCAGACGGCATTGATGTCGACCCTGCAGTCCCATTAGGACCGTAAAGGTAACCGCCGTCCCTGAAAATCTCTGACATTCTCCTGCTACGGAAATCTGGCAGTGCCTGTTGATGCGTCATTCTTTGAAATTTGGCATAGGATCCTGCTTGCGTGCCGGACCGTGCCGATGAGAGTTGGGTGGGTTGGAGAGGGATGACTGGGCCTTCGATTGAGTCAACAGGAGAGTGTGGAGGTGGCGAGATGGACCTTGCAGATATGGGCCCTGGAGAGCTCGATAAGGGGACAATGGCATCCGGACTTATACCCAGAGCCATGTCGCGATTCACATCGGATGGGAACATGGATCGGCGATATTCTGGAAGTTGGAGTGTGTGGCGATAGGTGGATTGATGATTTATGAGTCTGTCTTCAGGAGCGGATCGAAGATCCGTGATAGAAGAGTATGGCTCAACCGTGTAGCGCCTCGATTTCATTGGATTCATCGTTGCTGAGTCCGGACGACGACTCAGAGGTCTTCCTGTGAGCACCCAGTCATGTTCTGCCTCGACGGCATCTTCGAAACTGTAAGTCTTGGTCGGTCCCTTCCATGAAGCCCTGTGCGCCGACTGCCAGAACAGGATCACCTGGATCGTGTTCCAAAGTATGAGAGCAAACATGACAATAAACACTCCAAGGTGCAGAGCCATCTGTATATATCCAAAGAGCTGTCGCACCTCCGGTGAAGTGTTCAGATCATGTACATAGGCGATCGAGCAGCCGATGACCACGATCCGAACAAACCCTAATAGCAGATGGAACTTGTTGTCCCCTGAGTCTGAGAATGGCCACTTGAGACCGATGACCAGCATGTAGCCGAACTCTACCGCCACCAACACAGCGACCTGCGCAATGCCATACGCAGACAGCATTGCAACTGACAGACCCCATAGGAATCGAACCAAAAGGTTGACGAGAAAGAAGAGAGTACCTTCTTCAGCTAATGTGTTGTACAAAGGGCCATACTTAAGAAGAATACCGAGGTCCTCGAAAAGTAAAAGCTGAGTTGAGGCACGAAGGATTTTCCGGGTCAGCAGGATGATAGAGCCGACGGAAAAGATGAGGAGAGAGATGGAGGCAATCGAGGTCATCAACGTGCCGCCCGAGATGGTCAGCTGGTACATGGCCGAGAGAGCCAGAGGGGTATAGAACAGCGACCAGATCCGGATTAAATTGCCTATGATACAACGGATGCATTTATATTATCAGCGCTTCCTTCTCATTGAGCCTGCTAAGTGCTTTAGATTCAAGGTAAAATATATGTAGCTAGTTACCTGTAACGAAATTGAAGGCATGCTGAAGCGTCTTGCCCTTTTGGCGACTCTCCTTAGCCACAAACCAGGCAACCACAAGAAGGAATGCAGCGATAAAAAATGCAGCACCGCCAGCAATAACGACATTAATAAGAGTACAAAGAAAGATATGTGAAGGCGAGGCGCCGATGGCTGCTGCATATGCCTCCATGCCAAAGTCAGACACGTTATGTTGCCTGGAATTCCAGTTCCGGTTGTTGAATGGGTCGGTAATGGTAGGTATGATCAACGCAAGCGTAGTTGTAGTCGTGGGCACAGACGTCGAGGTGGGTGCGTCTGTACTTGTCGCGGAGGACGTTGGCCTGATTTTTGTAGTTGTGCTACTACTGGTAGTCGTCGGACTACTTGAGGGCGGGTCCGTGGTGCTCGTAGTTGTAGTTCCGGTGGTCGTCGTCGTAGCTGACGAGGGTTGGGGTGAGGTCGTCGGAGGTTCAGCTGTCGTAGTGGTTCCGAAAATTGGTAAAAGATCCCGTTTTCTATCAAATGAAACGGTGATGAGAGTGTAAATGCCATATCTACAAACCCGACAAGGTGCATTTGGTTTGGATACACCGGATACTTACAGGGGTCGACTACCGGTGATAGTGTGCATTGGAATGGGCGTCACTTTGATTTGATTTGTCGTTGTTGGCTGCCAGGCGGTGGTTGTGGCGAATTCATCATCCCAGAAAATAGGGAGCAGGCGCTTCCCCAGGCTGCTATCACTGGCTGCGTTTTGGGACCCCTTCTTTAGGTTAGCGGATCCTGCGCCTCCATATGCTAGAACATAGGTGGAGTTCTCGGGACCGTTTCCTGCAAAGGAGTTCCGGAACTCGAGGAATGACCAATGGAATAAAGAGGTGAAGGTCACATAGAACGATGGATAGTTGACCGAAAGCTGGCCAGTCATCACCATGAACTGCGTATAAAACATGATGTCGAACAGTCCTGGCGTATGCACGCTGATCAGCTCCGAGGTAGCTGCAAGCCCATACGTCGCCATTGCATTCAAAAATCCATTGCCGACCGCGGCCCTGAGAATGATGGATACGAAACTGATCGCTCCTGAATAGAGAGCTAATGCGAGAGGTAGATAGCTGATAGCTGTATTAACTCCAGCCATTTTCTGCTCGATCAAAACGGCGACGCAGACGATCGTCTGGTTACTCCCACTAATGATCTGAAAGCTGACCATGAGCTCTGCGAAGGGAGCAGTTTGGGCAATGGTAAGGTTCTGTTTAACGATGACAAGGGAAATTTTGAGCATGCTTTGAGTGTTGCTCAATGGAGGCAATAGGTCTACTTCAGTCTTCAAGAGTCATGTACGTACTGTAGACATAGAACCGGCTCCTGGGACGGTTGGACAACCCCCAGCAATCATGTTGCATGCGGGTCCCTCGCTCCTATGCAGCTGATTGCCCATGATAGTCGTCACGATGGACGTTCGCCCTAAGAATATAGATAGCTCGATGTTAAGATGGTTCATAGCAGGTCCGTAGATGTGCAGATGGTTGAAGTCGTGTCTCAGCAGTGCTGCAACTTGGCACATGTCTTTTTGCTGCCCCTTGGATCTTCAGCCGCACCCATTTTTCTTCTCATTAACCTTCTTTAGCGGGGCTGTAAATATAGCACGCTTGAAATTCCGCCTTTTAGTGCCACTGACAGCGCCTTCTTACGTTCCTCATAGTACCAAAGAAATGCTCTCGCCAGTGGTCATGAAGAAAAACATGACTTACATTGGCTGGTTTCTGCTGCTGGGTACTGGTAGAGGTTGGAGAAATTGCCTTGAAGCGCCAAATCAATGACTTTGCCCGATGGTTCAAAGTGGGCGGTGACCGTGGTGAGGCCAAAGATGGGATTGGGACCCGAGCAGTCGACGTAGGGCCATGCTGTCGTTGTGGATGGGAGTAAAGTGCAACCCAGAACGAACACCAGTGGCAGTGAACGTAGCCCCTGGCGCCACCAATGAGTCCATCCTGGGAAATGCATAGCAATGTGATAGGCTGATGGATTGTGAAAAAGGAAAAAGGAGGCGATGCCTCGAGAGGACGGAGATTCTTTGGTGGTATGGATGGACTATATATGAGGAAAATGGAAACAATTGGGCAACAGGGGAGGGGAAGAAAACGTATGGAAGAAAACGTGCTGTTACAAGACCAAGGTCATCAGGCCTATTCACATTCACGGAGGTGATGGATGGGGTGAAGGGGGAGAAGGAAGAGGGAGGAGGATCGCGTTGTTCCTGAGAGCGGTGATGGCGCGTTGTTGGCTGTTGCGAGGAAGGGGGACAATTGACTTTAGACTAAGGGAATGACGGAGCACAGGCCTGAGGACGACATGGCCAATACTGCTGCTGAATGAGAGAAGGGAGGGAATGGAAGAGGGAATGGAGGAGGAGGACGTCAAGGCGACAGTGGACGCTGGAAGGGAAAAGTGAGCCATCTGAGCCATCATATGCGAATGAAATTTCCCCCCTCCCCCCCTCCGCAATGGAGACATCTGGCAACAAACAATGGCTTAAAACCTTAAACTGAAAGTGTGGATTCATGATACGATAGTCTATCATCGGTAGGGTATGCAGAGTGCGCAGGCGCAACTGAACATGTACCTTAGAATACATTGAGTTGCCAATTGAGGCTGTCAGTTGAGCCAATTGGATGCGGGACCTCACTTGTGGATACTTCTCCAGGAGAACCGGATTGCAATTACCCCCTCCCCCCATCTCAAATGTATTCTGAATGCGTCCATAGATTATTCGACCACGCGGAGTCAATTAATGTTGAGTGGAAAGTTGAGCTGCAATTTCGAGTGCATCAGCACCAGCACCAGCATCAGCACCAGCACCAGCACCAGCATCAGCACCGGTGTTTCCCATTAGGAAGGAAAGGGAAAGAAGCTGGAACGGACATGGTATATTACATGGTATATGTTGAGCATTGAGCATTGGGCATTGGGCACTATGACATTGGCCCCGACACTGTGCGGTTTCTCACTTTATTTCTTTTAGATTCGGTTCTGTCCCTTTTTTTCTTTCTTTTCTTCCACTTCGTTTCGTTTCTTCATCCCGCTCTTTGTTGCATCCTCCATCCCTCTCCTTCCGCCATCCACCCTTCCATCCCCTCTTTCTTCTTCCTTCCCTATCCTTCCACTCCATTCCTTTTGTCTCCCACCTCAACCATTCTCCTTCCCCTTCATGACCCATCGAATGAGCCACTTGAACGCGTAAAGGCGCCCTGGAACATACACCATAATAATAAAAAAAACTAAAATGACCGACAGCAGTCCTAATGGCTCAACGACCGCTTCGGCAACCTCCAGCGAGTTCTTGACCTCAGCACCTCCATCCTCCACATCGCTAAAGGCTCTTCCTCGCCCCATCTCCATCCGCCACAGCCAGAGTTATGAGCCCTCCCCTCCGAGTCCCACAAGCCCACCTCTGAACGAGCTCAGGGGCGCGCGTTCCTCTGCGTCCCTGAATCTGCTCGCCTCAACCACGCCACTTCACCAATACAGAACTCCTCACTCAGGGCAGCGCTCCCAGCGTCAGCCATCAAAGTCTTCGTCCTTCTCAAACCCATTTAAAAAGCTACAAAACACTTTCGGAGGCAGTGGCAAACGAAGTCTGGATCTGGGTTCGACCAATAACACTAACATTGATGTTAACGATGTGAGGATCAAGCCCGAGCGGGTCGTGTCTTCGTCGTTGTCGGCCAGTTCCCTGACTTCATGGCGATCCAAGGGAGCCGAGATGCTATCAAAGTCTTTGGGACGTAACAGAAAGAGTAAGATGGTGTGCTCTGCGTTTCGTTCTGATAACAATGGTCGCGACGGGCTGTGCGGCTATGGCACACATACTGAGGTGAGTTACAGGGAGACTGATTCCTATTTACGACCCCACGCTTGCTAGATTCAGAGCCGCTGCTAAAGAGCACAGCATCGGCATCTGTGACAGGGAGCGTAATATTTGGGGCACATCTCGAGGACGCTATCCAGGCCTCACATATTCCTGATACACCAATGGTGCCTGCTGTTTTGTACAGATGTGCAGAATTTTTGGAGGTCAAAGGCGTCGATGAGGTTGGATTGTACCGGTAAGGACCCGGTTGTTTCTTTTTCTCTTTGTTCTGATATCTTTAGCTTGGTTTTGTCAATTACTCTACTGTCTTGTTTGTGTGGATCATGCACAGAAGTCAACGTCTTTGGGTGTGTATGTTTTCCTGTATATGACGATCGCATAAATCGTACCGCGCATGGCATGTCCCCACCCCCTACGTACTTGTATACAAAAAGGAAAGAAACAGGACTAAGTGGCAAAAAACAAAACAGACGGCATCCCATTTCTCCTTTTTTCAGCTCTTTTAAAAGAATACCGGCAGAAATGCAATTTATGTTCGTGTGACAAAAGAAGATAATATCGGTGTTAGATGTAAGCCTGTGGAAGATGGACGCGAAGGGCTGCATGCATGAACTGAGCGCGTATGGGGCTATGGTCAGAGGGTATACAGTATAAAGTGGGCATTTGCGTATATATTTTTATTGTTTATCGATGCATCTCTTGTTCTTTGAGGAATGGTCGCTTGTCTGACTAGTAGAATTCTACATCATCAATAGTGTGCCTGGTAGTCATGCAAATGTACAAAAGCTCAAGCGTATGTTTGACACTGGCAAGGACTACAACTTGCTGACGATGGATGGGATTGACCCGAACGATATTGCGACGCTGCTGAAGCTGTACTTGAGAGAGTGTGAGTGATGCTACCTGCGCATTTAATTATTATTGCATGTTTGACTATTCCTGGCTAGGATACCGAATTAATAATGTACACCACTAGTACCGAGTCCTCTTTTACCTGCAGCCTTACTGCAGCAATTCCAGTCGCTGCTTACGACTGATCGCCATATCTGTCAGACACTGCGTGGAATCCTTGTCCGCCTTCCACGTTCCAGCTATATTGCCTTGTCGTTCCTTTGTCACCACCTCTCCAAAATCGCCGCACATGACGATAAGACAAAAATGACCGTCTCAAACCTAGGCGTGGTGTTTGCGCCGACGCTCGCCATTGGAAGCGTGCTCTTCAAAGCATTGCTAGGCGGCTTCTATGATGGTGTCGACACACCCGAGAACAGAGAAAAGGGTCTCAAGATCGTCTGGGGCGGGTTACTGCAGGACGGAAACAATATTCAGGAATGGCCTGAGGCTGAAGAAGAAACAGGGTTGTCACAGTTTGTAACAGCAGAAACCTCAGAGGGCGACAAGATAGAATACGATGAGGCTAAGCAAGAGCAGGATCAAGGCCAAAACGATCTGGAACAACTCCAGCACTATATCTTCCACCATCAGTCTTTGCCAGCGTTATCGCCTTTCAGCGATGAGCAGGCGAGCACCACGGCTACTTCCTATTTTGGGCCCGTATCCCATCACGGCATCGGACCATTGGACTTGGACGATCGACCTGTTTACGGACAGATCATCACTGATCCATCCTCCCTGAGGAACTCTATCAGCAGCGAGAGCTTGGACGATAGCACGGCAAACGACGAGTCGACGCTTATGAAGGCTATGCTGCAACGGGAGGAGCTGGCCACAAAGCCACCTCCATCACCCTCATCGTCTGGATCAGACTCTGCAAAGATCCACTCTGCACAAGAGTCGCCGTCAGCAGCCACGCCTGCAAACTCTGCGATCCCGCCATCCCACTTGACCTTGACTGCAGCCATCACCAGCAATCAGACAACAACCTCCACTGACAGCAGCCCTAGTACCAGGGTCAACAAAATCGCCGATCCAGCCCTGTCACCGCCATTCGTGGCTATACTCCCATCACCAACCCAGAGTGCAGCCGTTCTGCACATCACCATCGATGCCGGCGCTGTACCCCCAGTTTCGATCTCAGCCTCAACCTCCGCTGCATCAAATTCAAAGGAATCCTCGCCAACAACGGCTACTGTACCCGGCATAGATACGCGCACGGAATATACTCCTGATTCTGGCAAGACATCACCATCAAAGAGCGAAACAGGCACGGTCCAGATACAACTATCTGATCCAATGCCGATACCCATCTGAGTGTACCATTCCTAGCTCCCCTTACACTAGCACCTATCACTACTTGTCGAGCATTTTGAGTACGGTACATAAAAATCATTTGTAATCATACGCGATGAATATCCTCAAATGGTTGTAAGTGGATGTCCAAGTGAACTAAGGTGGAGCGGTTAAATCCAAATATTTTCTTACCTTCCTTTGTTTCCTTTTCTGTTTCCTTTTTTTCTTTTCTTGTTTCCTTTTTTTCTTTTCTTTCTTTTCCATTCTCTATTTTTTTACAATCCTTTATTAGCAACAGATCCGCCACCATGACCGTCTCCCCACAGAGCCCTGGTTCATCATCACTTCCTAGCGACCCGCAACGTCCGTCCTCAATCAAGGCGCTGAACCAACGACCATCACCTCGTGAACTCTTTCGTCGTGGCTTCATAGGATCGAGAGGCGGGAAGCAGTATCCCCCCTGCAGCAGCATCAGTAGAGTTCAGATCGAAAAGCACAACAAAAGCGGGAGCGAAGGTGAATATACCGAGGATAATGGGACTCTGGGTAAGTCGTGCTCTGGTTCCCGGGCGCCATGCAGTCTGCTTCGTGGCCAACCTGCCTGGTTACCGACTATTCAACGGACTCTTTCCACGTTTCCCGTGGCTGCAAATCGGTCTACTTCCAAGACTTACACCGTCTTGGATGTCAGCGGGACCATGGGTATCGAAAGCGGTCGACCAAATCTGCAAACACCTGAAGCGCCACCATCTTTACTGCCGACTACAACTGACCCATGCACTTCCGCCACACCAAAAATATCCTCGCTGACCTCAACAACGACCGTCAGGCCGCCACTCGTCTGTCCTGTATCGATCTCCATGCCTCGAAAGCTGCGACTTCCTCTTCAATCTACAGAGTACTTGAAGACGGATCAACAAGGTCCGGATTCATTCCATTGCAGTACTCCCTCGCTGTTCGCGAGTAGAACCCTTAGCACGGTTCTGAAACATGATCATCTTGATGAGGATCCGCAGACTGTGGAAAATCAAATGGAGGTTAGAGGCTGTGCTTCGTATGACGAACCTTTACATTTAGGTTTACGCTCCTTTCTAATTTATATGTGAACACATCCTGCTTTCAGCAAATGCTAGGCCCCAGCCAAACACTCAATACTTCGTTGCTGTCACCTCTACATCCTTCGCCTCCGTCTAAAGTGGATGAGGTCTCTCAGAGGGTCAAATCTGCGCATGACAATAAAGGATCTATGGGTGAGATCCTGAGACAAAAATGTAAACCTGATCTTCCACTTGGACTCACAGCGCCCAACAGCACGTTCGATCGCAATAGTCGTTTCGACAGTCATGACCAGCAAGACTACGGACGGGCGCATACAAATGACAAGCACGTTCAAGCAGAAGTGCGGACACCAATCGGCAACACTACTGTGAATGTTCATGACTTTGGGATCTCGAATGAGCCGGAGACCGCGCGTGGGATGCCTGACACAACATTTCAGCATCAGATGCCACAGAATGACCCATATCTATTGCGCGATGGATTTGACGCCGCTCAAATTGTGTCATCGACCCTGAGGATGAAAGATATACAGCTTGTCAAAATGGTGAGACGGGCAATTTTTCGAGATGCTGCGCCCAATATTGAGCTGTCTTAATGAAAACTAAAAGGTTGAAATAATCATTAGAATTGCAAGCTACATGAATTACAGACTGACTTGAGACAAGCCTATGAGAAAAACGCTACTTTGTCGACAAAGTTGCATGAGATCGATACCATGCGCGAGACATTGCAAGAGGAAAACAGCGACCTGCGATTTGCGAAGAGCAATATTGAACAGGAGAAGCGTGCACTGGACCAAGAGTATGGAGGATGTAGGACTCACCTTCAAGACCTGGAGAAAGGTAACAATGTCGCTTCGCATTTGGTTGCTTTCATTTCAATAGTATTCTTTCTCAGCTGAATATGTCTTCCTAATCCTTCGTAGATCATCGAGGGCTCCTTTCAAGTCATGAAGGACTAAAAAGCCGGATAACAGAAAGAGTGGAATCGATCGTGGAGCGTCATCTAGACGCAAAGCATACGCTCGAGACGACTACGACAAAGCTTGACAAGTGTGGAGCCGAGGTTCAGACGCTAAAGGATGCTCTGAAGACCCTCAAGGAAGAGCGAGGTTGGTTATTGCTGATACCGTATCCACCATGTTGCGCATTGTCTTGCCCACGTGCAATGTTATAACCATAAGCACGGTCGTTGTGATACAGCATACCTTGCAGAACGATGCAATGGCATGGCGCGATTACTTTCCAGCATTCAAGACGCCAAAGCAGCAGAAAAAGACGGGTTCATCGCTCGACTCAATGAGCTCCAATCGCTCTGTATTAAAGAACAAGGTCGCTGTAAACAGGAGGTTGCCGAGTATATGCAGAGGCATGTTCAAAGGATTTTAATATTGTCATGCGGGGTGCCTTTCTTAATAGACATGCTCATTTAATTTACTTTATTATGTATAGGTGCGATGAATACCTTGGGCATGTAAAGGAGCTGAACGAAAAGGTCGTTATCCAGAATGACAAGATAGCTGCTCTTGTCACTGATATTGAAAAGAAGGAGACATTAATCCGGGACCTGGAAACAGCCTGTGAATCGTCCGAGAACGAGCTCAGCATGCTATCGCTTGCAAAGGACTTTGAGTGCGAGACTCTGCAGTCGCAGGTGGAGAATTGTGGGTATATGTAAGTATCAATGTGCCTATGGAGGAAGGGAAGGGACAGAAATAAGCCCACCAACACTTTCTTCATAGGTTGCAGAAAACTGAAAAGGAGCTATTCGATGCGAGACGACTGGCCTCTGAGTAAGTAGACGTACTGATGTGGCAACTGTGCACTACTATTATGTTCAGAGTATCGACTGATGACGCCGTCAATTTATTCCCAGGCACATGGAGCGTGCGAATCTCACGAAGTCGAATATGAAGTCGATTAGTGTAGGAACTAGCGACGACTCTGCCACCGATTCGTTTACACAGGTGAAGGCTGCAAGCGTTTCAATGTTGTGTAATCAATGAATGGGGGACATGCAACTAACACTTGCACTCAAATGGTATCTCATGAAAGCTCAAGGAACAGATTGATTTAGCGAGAAAACAACTGAGTCAATATCAGGAGCAGATCAAGAACCTGCAGTCCCAGCTTCGCGCAGTCGGATTTGAACGTGATAATCTTCAGCATAGAATGGAAAGCACCCAGAAAAAAATTGCAACTGTAGAGAATGAGAATGGACGGCTTTGCACCTCGTTGCTGGAATCTCAATCGGAGGTATGTTACGTACTCTAACCTTGAAGAGCTTGTTATGGGCATAGACATTGATTTCACCCTCTGGTGTTCTGCATAATATGCTACTAAGATCAACTCGGTTGTTCGCGACTGCACAATGCGATTCGAGGAGGCGCGAAAACGGGACTCTGTCGAGAATGAGAACCAGGCTCAGGTGAGAAAGTGCCCATGCCCACTTCATGATACCAAACTGGAACTACACTATTCTAAGTCGTCTATTGGCTGTAGAAAAAACTGCATCAGATCCACGCCCTCGAAATCCAGCTGGAGGAAAAAAACAAGGCGATGGACGGGCTTACAAGGGCAAAAAACGACGATGTAGGATACGCAAGGTGTTGTAGCATATGTGCTTAGCCAGATATAACAATAGCCATCTTATATCGCTCTCTTTTTACTAGATCGCGAAAATGTCGGATATGCAAGAGCGACTCAGCAATGCTGTATGCTTTCGACTTGCGATCACTAGCAGGTGCATAAGATACATGGCCTTGCTTGGTAAAGCTGCTCTAACAATTTGTTTGCTTGAATATAGCTGATTGGGTCAGCTTCGCTCAAAACGGTGATGCAATTACTAGAAGCTGAGTTTGGGGCACTGCGACAAGAGGCTTCGACTGAGAAGGAAAAGCATGAAGCGATTTCGAAGGAGCAGGAAAAGAGGCATCAAGCTGTGTCGAATGAATTGGAGAAGAGACTGAGAGAGATCCAAACATTGAAGGAGCACGTACAGCAGCTGGAAAGGACGAAAGCATATTCATTGCAACAGGTACACATCCCGTTGTTTAAAACAATATAGTGTGGATGATATGGCTGCGCTACAAAGTGCCTACTCTTATTTTCTGTCTCGCAATAGGCAGGCGAAGGCGAACACTCTATCCATGAGTCACCGATGCTGTTGTCGGAAATTATTCACGAGCAGAGTAGAAACGGCTCTCTGAACCATTTAAAGAACTGGTCTTTAGTTCTTTCGGCGCCTTCGGTATGTTCGTGCCAAATAGATACATCTTTGTTGGGAATGAAATGTATTAGCTATTGTGAGGCCCTCCTGATTGAACCATGCAACCTCAGGGCGAATCTTCACAAATCACAGATTTTGAGCAATCCTCGTCTCAAGCCACGGTGGTTGAGCGGGGAAAGAAGCGAAAGGTACAAAGATCTGCTTTCAAGTGGAGTTTTGCAGTTAGTATCTTCTTTGCCCTTTGGCACTATATTTGGTAACAACGGCAAGACTCGCCGTTCTCGGATTCGATAGAACTCAGCGGTGGTACAGGAACAGGCTACGGATGGGTATGATGGGCAACAGGGGAATACGAAGCGAGCTGCAAGGTCACCAAGCAAGATGTACTCGTCTAAAGCGCAGGCTATCGAGACCCAGACAACCCAACCGGCGCTTGAGTCTAGAGAACCAATGGTGGCGGCCTCTTCTGCCAATCTCACACTCAATGAGGCGATCGGGTCCAGTGAAAGTATGGATAAGAAGGAAGACGAGGACGACATTAATGACTTCGAGAGCTCTACACCCCAACGTATGTTACGGCCACAAAGATCTTATGGTTCAACCAAACGCAGAACCCTGGTTACAATACCTATTGGTAACAGCGGTGTCGGTGAAGCAAGTGACAGAGGCAAAGGAAGAGGAAGCGGAAGAAGAACATCTCGGTCAAAAATATAAGGAAGAAAGGCGGCTGGAGACGATTCGCATAGGCTATTCATTGCGAGCTATTCCACAGGACCCAATCCACATCGGTCTCATTCACACATTTGCTGCTTCACAAAAATAAAGTTATGGCATGCACAGTACATTTACAAATAAGTAAGTGCATGAGCACAGCACAGTGCAGAACGGGTACTAATGCTGACGCGTACATACTGCTGAATGTCATAGCCATCGGCCGAATGACCAGCCATACATCTCAAAACACGCCTTGTATATCTAGTTGAAACCGTACATCAATGCCAAGCGCGACTGATGATCAGTTAGACAATGATGTACTATCGGAACTCCCATGTACGCATTATTCCCATGCCCGGTGCAAATGTTCGGACCGCATCTACCCTTGACGGCTCGCGATATGACACGCCATTCATGCCCAGGCATAGGCTCCATCCATACCCCTCTACTATTTCTCTCACCTTTGACCTCTCACCCATTTATTCTCTCACACCTTTTACATTCTCCACTCCACTTCGATTCACTTTACTTCTCTTCAAGCTCAGCACATAGCGGCGTTCTATTTTCCTATCTTTCAGTCAAAGCCTTGGCCACTCGTTTTCGTACTGCGATCATTTAGACATTTCATTGTAGCCATCCTCATTTTGTTCTCTTCTCCACTCTACACACGTCCTCCTCTCAAGTCGCCTTTCCCTTCGCTGTAGCCGGTAGAGCTCTCTCCAACAATCATTACAGCTCATATTATCCTTCCGTATCCCCCTATAGCTTTGTAGAGCTATCAGAAAAGAAAAGGTCCAGCACACACGTTCTTTTTCCCTGAGTATGAATTACCAAGAGAGCACATTTCATTTTGCACACATCCTTCGACCATCCACCCAACAGGGGATTCTTAGCAAGGCTCATTTCAAATCTCGCGACCCGATTAATATAGCCAGCAGAAGGTTGAGCCAAACTTCGCCCACTTTTGGCGAGATTGGTCTGCGCGAAACTGAAATGGACTTTGGGGCTGCAGTCGTTTTCAGTGTCAACCCACCCTCTCCACTTGAATCCGATCTCGGTGTCGACGAGCGAGAGTCTATTTTGCAGAACTGGCATACCAGCGAATCATTAATGGAGACGAATCCAAGCGACATCGATGCCGAAACATTCGGAAAGTTTGAGCCAGTGAATATGGATCATGGCATTGGCATGACATTCTTAGGTGCGAGCCCATGCTCGACAAGCACAAACAACTATCCTGCCGCGCAAGAAACGGACCTAACTGGGCCTAGCAGTGCATCAAGAGCTGGGTCCTACTCTGGCAAGCCAGAGACCTCCGCAAAGAGAGGATCGAGCGGTCGACGATTGGCATCCGGCGAAGCACACCGTAAGTCTGAGCTGTATAAGACCGAACTCTGCATTTCTGTGCACACCGGACTGTCTTGCAAGTAAGTAAGCCTGTTATACGAATATTCTGTTTTTTTATACTTTGAACCGTACTCTATGCCTGAGCGGCGTCAGAAATGCCTTGAAGAAAAAGGACATCGACACCTAACATTACCTTCATCATTATGATCTGGATAGGTATGGAGACAACTGCCAATTCGCTCACAGCGCACAGGAACTAAACCATGTTGCCCGCCACCCCCGATACAAGACCCAACTGTGCATCAGTTTTCAACGCAACGGCTATTGCAAGTACCACGACCGCTGTACCTTCATCCACCATCCCGAGGAGGCTCGAGTTTCGCCGCCTTCTGGACGCCGGGGAAGTGTGCATGAAAAGACGACCTGGTCACCCACAGTTACGGCTTCGGCCTCAAGTTCCAATGTTACTATGCCAGCATTTGTGACGAATTCAAAGATCGAGCGGCTTCGAGCCATGTCAGATCCAGGTCTTGCGTACAATAAAATCCTGTCGCATCCCGAGAAGGCCGACGAAGCTGTTCCTACCAGCATGGCTCTCCCGTTGGTTGCCTTGCGCACCCAGCAGCTACCCCCACCTAAAGGTCTTCCTGACATGCCCATTGGTATTATCGAAGCAGGTGAGCCACTTGGGCATGTCGATAGAACTGCCCTCACACTTGTACCATCCATTATAAGGCGTCGTATGTTGGACATCACCCCACCATCAGAGCCGATCAGTACTGCTGTTCCGGAGGCGCTTCGATATCATCAAAACGCTTCTGGTTTCTCATCGCCGTCGTTGATGGACTACATCACAACCACAAACTTGCCTGGATTGGGTGCTCCGGGTTACGGACTGAACACGGTTCCTACCACTGCCTCCGGGTTTGCTTCGACGAACACGAATCTGGAATGGCAATTCCCTATCCGATCCGATTCCCGCAACCTTTGGCGCGAGAACGCCAAGATGGACGACGACGAGGAATGGGCATCTAAGTTGGCGCTTTACATCTCGACCCCACAAAACGATTTCGAGATCTGAAAGGTGTCGGTTGTCCTCTTACACCGATGGCCTTTTTTTTCGCTCCTGCCTTGAGCGCATACTTTGGATCTTTTGCTGGCAATGTGTGTTAATAGTTTTCTTTTTATTACGTGTATGTATTGAGGCAGTGTACCAGTGCAGGGTTGACCTCGGGTTATCTATTCTTTATTATAGTAAGTGGGCGGTTCTGCGTAACGCCTCTTTTTGAATAAATGTAATTATTTTTCGCATCCAAGCGGGTATCTCTAAATAAGACCTGCACAGCCTGAAGACCTTTAATTTAGCTTCAGCTTGACACGACAGCCAATGAGGACTTTGATTTAAATTCGCAGGTCACTTTTTTGCCACCATTTTTTTCAACCTTTACGATCGCGTTCGTTTTGCCACCGAATCTGCATCTCTTTCTTTCTGCTTCGAAATCCACCTACCCCGACAGAACTACACATCCTGCCAAAACACAATGTCATCGTCAAGCTGGAAGAGCAAATACGAGGACTATGACGATGACGATGCAGACGAGAACATTCTAACCGATGCCCAGGAAGTGAGCTGCCCGAATCAAAACGCGTCCAAACTTGACCCGGAAGAAGGGCTTTCCTGCACAAATTGCTAATATCGTTTTTTTTTGTGTGCTTCTTCACGTTAGACACAATGGAGTAGTCGCGATAGTATTCTGTTCGTAATCGATTGCTCTCCCGCTATGCTTAAGGCCTCCGAGGACGGCGAAATTCCTTTCTACACGGCAATCAAGTGCGCCATGACCGTACTCCTCAACAAGATCATCAGCAGTGAGTCGGATTTGGTCGGCATCGTTTTGTACGGTACAGTAAGTGGCATTCCTACTTTTCTGACCCATTGAATGGATTTAAGCGCCATTAAGCACTGTTACTGACATTCATATTCACAGCAAAAATCAAAAAATGCGAACAATTCTGAACACATTTACGTGCTCCAGAACCTGGAGATACCGGACGTGAACAAGATCCAGCAGTTAGAAGGCATTGATGACAGTAAATATAGCTCTGGCGTAGTTCTCACAAATGATTGCCCTATATTGTCGCAACAAAACTAACATTAGTGATGTCTTTTCTAACATAGGATCCATCAACTTTGACGAAGAGTTTGGAACCAGCAATGGGCAGTACACGCTAGGCGAGGTTTTCTGGACCGCGAGCAACCTTTTCGGAAGCAGGTATGAATTCGCATCGTTTATTTTCCATTGGTCGTATTATCAGCAAGGATGGGAGGCATGACCGACAGCTAATAAAGTCATGCTTGAGTTGTCAACACTAATAGCGCTCAGAGAGTCGGATCCAAACGCCTGTTCCTTTTCACAAATGAAGATGATCCCCATTTAAATGACATCAGCCTGCGAAGCGCTTCTAAAGTTCGTGCCAAGGATCTACAAGATTTTGGCATCAAGCTTGAGCTTTTTGATATGGACAAGCCGGATGAAAAATTCAATCGAAAGAACTTTTACAAGGTATAATGTCTTTCCTGTCACCTATGGTTCGACCTTGCCTTTGGCCTTCGCTCACGCTTTTCCACGTTGATTTGTGTAGGATATTCTAATTGATGGAATTGACGACGATGATGAAGAGGGCGCACCTTCAGATGGTACATCAGCGAAACTGGGCGAACTTCTACAAAGAGTCCAGCGAAAGGAAGTAAAGAAGCGCGCTATGTTTAATATTCCTCTCAAGCTGGCGCCGGGTCTGGAAATCGGCGTCAAGGGCTACAACCTCGTTATGCAACAGACAAAAGGCCCGCACAGGAACGTCTACACCTTGGGAGAGGCCATTCGGGAAGTTCAAACCGTCACCTCATGGATCTGCGCAGACACAGCCCAATACATCATGCCAGCTGACATGAAATACTACTGGGAGTTTGGAGGCGTCAAGGTCGTTTTCACAAAGGAGGAAAAGGCCGCCATGAAGACGTTTGGGCCTCCAGGACTCGCTCTGATCGGATTCAAGCCTAGGAGTGCGATCCAGATGAACCACAACGTCAGCCACGCCATGTTCCTATATCCAGACGAGAGATCATACGAGGGCAGTACACGTGCGTTTTCGTCCCTGCTGAAATCGATGGCCGAAATGGACAAGGTCGCTATTTGCTCGTTCACTCAGCGCGCTAATTTTGGCACACGCCTCGTGGCCCTGTTCCCACAGGTATGCTACTCTTGAAACGAAAACTCGACTTGTACTTCACGATATACGGAATTAACTCAAGTTAGTTTTTATTTTTTGATATCTAGTTGGAAGTCGTAGGCTCAAACGGTCAAGAGCAGCCTCCCGGTCTTCAGTTGATTCCCCTGCCATGGGCGGATGACATTCGGCCGCTTCCTATTCAAACGGATTTCACGCGTATGTCATTGTCTTCAGCTTTCTGGGTAATTTTATCGAAACTGTACAACTAACCATGAAGTGGGCGATAAATAGCCCCCACGGACCTCATTGACGCTGCGAAGGCCTTCATCTCGAAGCTGAACATGAAAAAGGGCTTTAACCCTGACAACTATGAGAACCCATGTAAGTGTGCATCCACGAACAATTTTTATCGCTTGAGACGCATAAAACTTTCTTCCAGCTGTTCTAAAGTGTCTTGAATTTTTTGTATGGTATCATAGCGCTGCAGAAGCACTATAAGGTCTTGCAGGCCACAGCACTCAACCAACCTGACATGGACATCGATGATAAGACGCTCCCAAAGACCGAGCAGATGCACACAGTATGTCGCCTCTCGTCTCTGTTACTTGCTCATATATCGTGGCGCTCGCTTCCCTTGGGGAATGCCGACTGGTTTGTTGTATTGTGTTCTAATTTATATTTGTGATATATGAACGTAGCGTGCTGGAGTATATATACAAAACTTCAAGGATGTCGCAAGTACTGTCGAGTCGCCTGAACCAACATTCGACCCTTCGCTTTCGTCTTCCAAGAGATCTTCGGTAAGACCTCTCTAATGTCGATAGCCCTTCTTTGTTGTGCAGCAGCTTCATGAAAATGACGAATGTCATTTATTCTTGATTCTTAGCAATCGCTGTCGCAAGGGTCGACCTCTGCCAAGAGAGCAAAGAACAGTCAGCCAGATGGCAGCGCGGGGTTGATAGAGGATATGAAGTCCAAGTACGATAGCGGCCAACTCAACAAGGTAAATGCATCGATCTACAAACAACGGAAAATTATCCTGGGTGGTTTTGTGAAGCAAGATTCAATGAAGTTGACATGGGTTTTGTTATACCAACTACAGGCAACTGTTGCAACTCTAAAGGAGTTCCTTAACTCTGTAAATGGGAAGCCCAGTGGGTCCAAGAAGGCGGATCTGATCAGCCAGGTGGAGGCGTATTTTGGCAATTGACGTGGGTGATAGTTGGCCTTATTCAACAAACAAAATAAAGACATGGAGGATACAATGGCAGGTGTTGTGGATCCTACAATAGCTTAAGATAATGGAATAATGGAAGCTGGCAAGGCAGACAAGGCAGCAAAAAAGTGGGACACGGAGGCACGCCACTTGAAATAGGGTTTGAAGAAGGTGTGATTCCAAATCGATCTACCTTTGCCGTCTTCATTCCCTCCTCACTTCATCGCTTGGTTCATCCACCATCACTATACCCTGCAACACACAACCATGTCTGTACCTGTCACCTCTGTCACGCTCGAGTCCCTCACGGAGGCATGCAACGCCCAACTTGGCGCCACGCACGTTGTAAGAACCTGTCTTGTGCCTCTACTGCTTCCTGCTGCTCGTTTCTGTGATGCTGTCTAGGTTTGAATGGTCTTAGTTTCCCCATCCCCATCTTACTACGTTCTTCCTTCTCCTGACTATTGCATTCGTCCATTGCATCCTATCCCGCAGGAAGGGAAGGATATCTCTGGTAAGTGTATCGCAACATCGCAAACTGCGACTATCTGATCTTGCTGCAGGCGTCTTATCAGATCGAAAAAAATTTCGCGTGCTTGTCTTTGTGCAAATTAGGTGGTTGCGGACAAAACTTTGAGATCATTATAGTGTCGCCCATGTTCGAGGGCAAGACAACGCTGCAGAAGCACCGCATGGTGAACGAGGCATTGAAAGATCAAATTGCTCTCGTGCATGCCTTTTCTCAGGTAAAGGGCCCTGTTTACGTTGCCTGTGTCGTCAAGACAAGCTGTTGTTGAAGAATACGCACTAACACATCGTTTTCAATCGTTTTATCACTACAGAAATCGTACACACCAGCTCAGTGGGAAGCTCTTCAGAAGTAATAAGCTGTCAATTCAGGCTCTGGAATCATACCTCACGAGGAACATCTGTACCAAGACGGCGTCTAATCGTGGCTATGGGGTCCGCGATAAGAAGCAGCAACCTCAATATACTTTCGCTCGATACAGTCGCCAATGCCATACAGGCCACATCTTACCAACCTAGCAGCAATAAAGATGCCATACAAACAGCTGCTGTAAATTACCAAAGGTCTTTTTTATTCGTCTGCCCGCAATGACAGCTACTTGCTTCCACATTTCATCTGCTCAGAGGCCATAATCATCGTCATCCGAGTCGTCGTAACGGCGACGGTTGTACTATTGTTATGAGAACAAGAATCCAATGAAGGATCGCCGTTGAGATCACAATGGACCAATGATCCTCGGTACAGCACGACACTACATGACAAGGAAACAGACATACCACAATCTTTGTCTCAGATTTCGTTTGCTGATTGACCTGTTCCAAGAGTTCGATGAGTTGCTTCTCTGTGATCTTGGAGCGGACCTGACCGCCCTGAGCCATACGAAGCAGAAGATCCTCAACAGCTCTAGCCTTGTCCGCCTTCACCATGGCGATACGGGACACTATTGTTCAGGGTCAAAACGAGAAGCATTGACGGCGAACAAAATTAACACGGCAAATTCCACGTTGATATCCTACGTTATACAAGCTGATCATCCATGAGCCTACAGCGTTCGCGAGCTTCTCCGTCCAAGATTTGAATCAACTAAGGTTATATACAAATATACAAAGTACTCGTTAGTTTTATTCTCCATGCATTTGAGATCTACTGTTCGCATCGTGTTTTGTTGACGTACCATAGTGCGGCGCATCTCTTCCATTTGGCTATATCGGCGAGGAGCGATGAAAAAATGTCACCATGTATTTAGTATTCCTAAGCGTGAAATATTGTGCTTAGTACGGCTGGTTGCCACCGGTCATCCAAATTGCGCGCTTACTCCTTCTTGGCCTTTTCCTCTTCGCCCTTCTTGCCACTACTCAGACCGGCCTATGTGGAAGAGCAATTGAGAGGCTATGTTGTTTAGAAATACACGAGTCATATCGTGAAATGAACCATTAAAGCACGCGACGAAAAAAGGATGTTCAGCCGCCGTATTGCGACAATATTGGTTGACAATGGAATCTTACAGGGAGGCCACCCATGCTGCTTCCTGCGCCTCCGGACTGAGCTCTGAGTTCTGCCATGCGGCTATTAAGCGTGCAGAAAGGATGTATGGCGAGGATGCGTGGTGTCAGTTACTGCTCCTTGGCACTTCGTGTTTTGAGTGAATCCCCTGTGCATGGAATTTAAACTGGCTGTTTTCTGGTCTCCTGAATAGCATACCGGGCGCGGATCTGTTCGAGTTCGTCGTCTTCCATGTTGTCGAGTAGATGGTAATGGGATTAATGAACTTCTGGATTGTACAGCGCACCTCCTTTTGCTCGTTCAGCCGCGGAGAAGTGGCTTGTCACACTTTTCTTTTTGTTCTTTGGGCGACCATTCACCGCTAGAATTGTGCTACATCACTCACCTCGCCATCACACCGTTGTTCACCTTGGCTTCTCAGGCATCAGTTTAGCGAAAGTCTCATCAATAAGTGATCCTCTTCCAATTTTACTATGTCTTCTGGGGTGAGCATTGGGTGTTCCATGCCTACTGGATGAGAAGGCACAAGGACGTGCCGAATTTTCAGCTGGGTACGCCCGCAAAACGATTGGGATCCTGCCAACTTGGACAAACCAGCCTACAACCTTGATGTCTGGGGGGTAGGTTTTTCGTTTGGGAGGTGGACCACTTATAAACGTTGACCGATACGCCCTAGCGCTTTCGGTCGACGGCTGTCCAAGCAGTGTCATCATCATGGTGATAATGGGGGGTCCGAGCCGACTGAATGAGACGACAGCTCTGTGGAGCTTTCAATGTCCATATACAAGCTGTCGTGCTTTTCAGTCTGGTATGCTCGCCAAGCGATGGGCGGTCTCAGTATGAGTACATATCAGTCTGACGCTCAGCATTCGTTTGCATTGTGAGGATAAGGGGTATTTCGTTTGGGAAGTGGATCGCTTTTATACGCTGAGCGATGGTACACAAGCTGTCGCTCAATGTCTGCCTGAGCAGTGTTCACTTCATTTTTCTATGGACTCGTAGTCATTGTCTTTTGCTTTGATTCTGAGCCTCGTTGCTTGTTTCTATAACGTTATGTCGCTACAATTGCATGGCATCTCTACGACCCACATCAACATGCCGACGCTCATTTTCGACTCGATTTGAGACATCGGAGAAAGGTCAGCGAACACATCAATGCATCAAAAATAATGGTCGTGCCGAAGCGCACGCTGCGCACGACCCACCAATCCGAGAGCAAGCACGTCCTTTCTGAGCCGCTCTGGAAAGCTGCCATAAAGAAGAACAAGCCCAGTGCGAGCTACTTCCTTTCCACCATGCCTTCAAAATTTGATCAACTAGAGTACCCGAAGGGCCGGAACGCGAAAATTCGGACTAGAGGAAGGCACTGGAGTTTGAATGGGCTAGCTGGCTGGACTCTTTCAGTACATCTGGGGTACAACCTCTTTGGGGCATCAGCGTCAAACTCTGAAGGTTTATTCTCGCTTCAGTACACGATGATGTCATCGGTGCTTCGCCCATTTTACATTCCAGAGTACTGTTGGCATCGACCCAGCCATTATATAAAACCTATCTACACGTAGACTAGATAGCAGGGTTTACATAAATAAAGTCCTCTTTCTTCACTAGATTGACACTCTCTGGATACCATCGTTTGCATCTTTTAAGAAGTAAAAGGTACTCGCCCAATTCTAGAAAGATCTTGCCCGATAAGAGACACTTCGGCGGCAGCATCAGCAGCTCATAGATAAACGGAAGATGGACATCCGGATGCAGAATGTCGAGCAGTTTCGAGCGGGAATTTGGGTGGTACGTAACATTCACTTGTCCTCATTTTTCACTTGGACGTACTATACATGCGCGTGTACAAACTTTAACACTAGAATGTGCAAGATAGCAGAAGCCACGTCAATGTCAGCATCAGTAAATGCGGATGCCCGATCGCCTACTAAAGGATCATCGTCGAACTCAGAGCTAGCGTCTACCACGAGCTAAGGCACTACCGCAGCGACACTTGGCGGCGATCAGACCACCCTTGGCAACGCGTGCGATCGTTACACAAAGATCTACAGTATATTATATAGCTCCGTATCTGTTTATTCCCCATCTAGTAACTTGAATACAACCCTACGCTTTCCTTGACTCTGTCTCTTAAAACTGTATCACCCTTCCTTGCTCTGCCTTGCTTAGAAAAGGTCATTCTGACTCTGAATAGGCGTAGGTTCACGACACCATCCATGTCTCCGGTACGCTCATCGATGGGATGTTGAGCGATCTTTCTGGTGTCCAGCCTCTTCAGGGTGAGAATATGTCGGTAAGCTCAAGCATAAGCAGAAGCCAAAGCCGAGACGTTACGTCTAAGAAGGCAGTTGGGCGCAAGGTAGATGAATATTCACAAGCAGGAACTCGAACAGAGAGTACGGTGCCATAGAGGTCGGTAGAAAAGACGAAGGAGCCGCTGGGACCAAGATACTCTCGGATAGACTCAATACAGCTAAAGTCTTGAAGGATATGTTCAACTAAACATTTTCTACATCTATGAACTAGGCCTTCGTAAAAAAAAATCCGGAGGTGGTCGGGATCTTGCAATCGGCCCTTCGGATTCAATTCGTGTCGCTCGATTTCGTGGCTGGCCGGTTCATCCGCCTGAATCAAGAGAAGACGTTGAGGTACCCAAGTTACTGTATGATGCAAGGTCGCTCATATTGTTGATCAAAGAAATCCTAGTCCTCGGTCGACGGCTTGAGAGAGCAGACGAAACTCCCAAGTAGGCAATCATCATGGACAAGAGCCGGTTTCTGGATGACTTGGTCGGTACCTTCAACACCTTATCAACGCCGCCTCGCGATTCAGCCCCCAATCCCGCCACACTACAAACACCAGATGTCAACTTTGTGTCATGGATGGTCCAGGTGGAACCATTAACCAAAGAAAAGTTACCAGAAAAAGGACTGCACTAAGTGTTTGGAATAAGTAGTATCTAATAGCTCAGACATGTACCGCAAATAGTACGAAGATCGAATTGTGCGCGTTGGATGGATCACTGTTTCACTGTAGTTATGTTAGTTATGTTGCTACTTGTTTCACTGACCGAGAAGTATTGCAATGGCAATTGCGCGAATGGGCAGGCAGGTAAGGTTGGTATCAAAATTTGAAGTTGGTGGCAGTGTTTTAAAATTTGACAGTGCAGCAGAGTAGGCAGCAGCGTGCACTGCATTTCTTTTTTATTCTCGGCTTGACGCGGTGCTGAATTTGGTCCGATGACTCAGAATGGCTCTCCTAGTGCTACTAAACCAGTGGAGAGCAAGGTATCCCTGCGCAGAGTCATATTTTGCGCTGGTGCAACAGGATTACCAAGCTGCACGGTTACGACATGCAGACCCAGGATGGAGGCCGGCACCATAACAACACCGTTACTACATTGTACAATAGGCTATGGACATGTATATGTAGGCCTCGCTTATGATCATTAAACAGCATTCATCTACACGCCTTCCTAGTTCCCCATTGTCCCTTTACCCCTTGACACTGCTGCCGTTGCAGCTGGCCAGTCTGGGGTCTGGCCAATTTCTGCGATGTTAATTTTTTTACAGCAGCCAGGCCTTGCTGATAGTCTCAGTTTTTTCTCCATCTATTCCTGAGTTAGAAAAACCATATGGGATAGTTAGCGCATGTCTGTGGGTCCAAACACTCTTCCAGATGATGGGTTCACCAGTTGCCATTATTAGGGGGTTTCAAACTGTGACATTCGCACAATCAAACGCTTACTCATTAGCCAAACATACTGCACACAAACGTGCCATATAATCCGCCCTTTCAAACCTCGTCATTATGGCGGATTTCATTTGCCTCTGTGGCGTGTTTGCCCACAACTAGTATCCGCGTGCTCACCTGATTTTTCAGCTTTACGATTGCATCCTCTGTTCCTTCATCGTCATCGATGAGAATCGTGAGAATGATGAGCTGCTCCAGGTCGGATAGTAGCTGTCGGCGTTCTGACTTGAATGGCATGGGGATCAGGCTGGTGGGTTGGCTTTTGTGCCCATCATTTTTTGAATTCTAAAAGTCACAGGCGTGTTTGATTGAACATTTTGGCGCGTGTTTTGCAGACGCGTTTTGCACAAGCGCGCCACGATATCTGCCCACAAATAATTTACGCAAAATGTCAAAGTTTGAAACCTTATTTTCGCCACTCTATTTACGCGTCTACTCCCACTCTGCTTGCTTGTCTACTCCCTCCATTTGATTATCTACTCCCATTCTATTTCCCACTCTATTTGCGCGTCTAACCCACTCCATTTGCTTGTCTACTCCCACTCTATTTACGCGTCTACTCCCACTGTTTCCTCTGTTTCATCGCCAATCCTTTCCATTCCCCATTTCTTCTCGATTCTCCTCGGAACTCATTCACTTCTTTTTCCTCCCCACAATCGAGGTCTGTTCATGGCTGTATATGTTCACTTGTTTGTCTTGTTCATGCCTGTGTTTATTCCGCTTATTGCCGTTCTCTAATACTCATTTCGTTTTCATTTATTCTTTCATCCTACTTTTAGTGTCTAGGAGAATGCTTAAGCGAAACTCTGACTTCTTGGCTGATCCTGTTGATGAGCGTCCGATTGTGGATGGAAAACGAGGTAGGTTGTCTGACGCCCTTTCTGACGACCGAGCGACTTCACCTGTGCAATCTGACGAAGAGCATAGCGAAGTCATGAACTCAGAAGGTCAGGATATGCCTGACAGCCCAAGCGCAACCAAATGCACATCTTGTGGAAAGTCGTATAAGTCGCTGAAGCAACTCCGCACCCATTTTCGTGATTGTCATGAGGAGACTGGGACGGTCCGCCTGAACGATGGATCTTCTGTGTTTGTGAAACGGGAAAAGGACAAAAAACTCCATTGCCATGCCTGCCGGGCGAATTTCGTCAGCAAGAGTGGAATCCGAAAACATTTCCTGGACAAAGTGCAGTGTTCGGAACTCGCCAAGATCAACGAGAACATCGTTTCTGGAAGCACCTTCAGCAAAGATTTGCTTCTTACTCTTCCTGAAAGACGGAGAACGTTAGAGGAAGGAATACTCCATGCGCAAGGAGTGGAGGACGGTCCAGAATCTATCAAGCTCAGGACATTGCTAGCAACATCTCAGCTCGGCATGTCTCCTGTTGGGATCTCGATTGGGGGTGTCGAGACCTCTTTCACCGTGAGCGCAGCCCTCTACGACATGTTGCCGGATAAACCATTCGTTGTTTCGGCACACAAATCCGTTCCCGATAATAACAAACGCGGCCTAATCATTGATCGCAACTGCACCAACTGCTCTTCACCACCAACAACCCCAGTCATGGACCTGATCAGGCAATCACCCTTTGCAAGGATCCTTGAAACAAGATCGTTCAAGGAGCTGAACAAGAAAGCCAGCACGTATCTAAACCTAGACTGGAGCAGATATCCTCAGGCTGGTTATATTACAGCCCATCTCTTATCTGGATCGGTGATTACTAACATTCAAAGCGGACAAACCATTCTTGTTAACGAAGTCGAATTTTACGGAAGAGACGCGATGCTTGACTGCCACAAAGAACCAACAGGAGAACAAAAGGGTGTTCCCGAGAAGACATCAATACCGAGTACCACGGGAGAAGAATATTATAAACGTGTTCGCCCAGTGACATTGCGGCGCAGGGACGGTGTTCGACTTGTTATTGGGACCAACACATGTGGAGTGTTAGTCACATCGTGTATCCGTGTCGACAGGATATTGGAAGGATCAATCTCAGTCGGAGGAGACACTCGGAATTTCGAGATCTCAGAGAGTGAGCTCAAAAACATTCGAGTGTTCGTTGACAATGAACGCCTGGGAAAAGGAAAGAAGATGAAGAAAAAAACCGTGAAGAAAATCACCAAAGACTTCGGGGCCGACAGATTGCGACAGGTCCGCTCGAAATTTCATCGACTCAACACGTTTCGATTAATACGCTGCTCTGGACCGCTTACCGACGCCCCGCAGTTCCGGCCATTCAGCGTATTCACGATCGGGAGGAACAGCGACCGTGACTCGGCATCCTCTGGCGCGGCCCACATATTCTACAAAATGGCGCTGGCAGTCATTCACTACCAAGAGAAGGCAACTTTTACATTGGAGGACATTCGGTTTGGGCAGCAATTATGTCAGTCTGCTAAGGACATCTCAATTCCGATGCAAAATATACATGAACTATTCGCAGAAGTTGATACGAAGATTCCTATCATCGGCAACAAACCACTCAACAAACAGCTGCACGCAATCGCCGAAGCTCAGTCCACTCGAATCGCGAAAGCAAACAAGAATGTCGCGACAGAACTCAAGGATCTATTTCTTGGATGAGAGAGCAAAGAATGGATACTCGAGCAACCTCAAATGGACGGCACATTCAGGTCCAATGGTATGTGTGGCCTTTTATTGATAACTAATGAAATATCATCAACACACACGCGACTGATGAGGAAGGCTTTTAGAACCTGAGGTTTTTCATTATTTGCTTACGATCAAAATTAAAAAAAAAAAAAAAAAAAAAGTATGCATGCATGCATGTATACATGGCAGTGAATGAGGACGCATACAGGTACAGATCTCCCATCATTGCTATGAGGCTCAATAAGGAATGCAATATGGAGTGAATGCAATGAGAGAAGTGCAACTGTGATAATCTCGGAGCTCCTCAAGTTCTAGCGACGTTCATGTGTAACGTGTGGAACAGAAGCGTTAACCATGCCTGCTGGCTCCCTCTACTTCCCTTGACTCCCTTGACTGAGCAAAAAAAAAAAAAAAAAAACCTAAGAGACCGCAGATACAAGGAGATGGAGCGTGAGCTGGTTCATGGAAATAGTACTCTTTTATTTTGTCCCCCATATGCTGTTAATTCTAAGGGGTCTCTTAAGCCCAGCGGAACCTTGCAGATCGTAGCAACAAGGCTACCCTACTGCTTACAATACCACATTGCTTAAAAGTCATCTGCAATGGATATATCTCTTCCAATGTTTGAAATTAACATTAGCAGGCGCCTCATGAAGCCTCCCCGCTCCACAAGACGACTCCACATAATATGATTCAAGACTCGAGGGTATATTCGTATGAGAGACTGAAGCAATCCTGCAGGGCGTTGATGAATGAGTTTGTTGCGTTGACAGCTCTCACACGTCTGTACATATAGTTGGGTGCCGCGAGCGATCTTAGGCCAGAGGGTGCGACGAAGAGTATCGTATGTCTTGTCAAATACGAGGTGGCCGGCAATAGCAGGTCATCAGCATCAAGAAGAAGAGTAAGGCAAACGTCGGGCTTCTGTGGGATGCAGACGAGGGTATCGCCGCGTCGAAGTTGCAAACGGTCGTTGGGTCGGAGTGGTCAAAGGGTTCTAAAGCTGAATTAGTTGTTTATTCGATGATGATGGCTATTTAAATTCAAAGGATATAGCTAGGCAGAGCAGCGCAGGAATGCTGTAGAAGCTTGTGACATCGTTCTCGAATGAACCATTGTATCTGTTGCACGTATGCAGAGGAAATGAACAAGCGAACGGCGAGGGAGTAGACAGGCAAATGAAGGAGGAGTAGACGCACAAATCGAATGGGAGTGGGAGTAGACCAGCAGGAAGAGGGGAGTAGACGCACAAATCGCGTGGGAGTAGACGAAAAAATCGAGTGGGAGTAGACCAGCAAATAAAGGGGAAATAGGATGGGAGTAGACGAGTGGAGTAGACGAAAATGGGCACCAACATAAGCACTAAGCAGTTCCCACCCTATTTGCTGGTCTACTCCCACTCGATTTTCTCGTCTACTCCCACCCTATTTCCCCTTCTATTTGCTGGTCTACTCCCTCTATTTGCCTGTCTACTCCCTCCATTCGCTCGTCTACTCCCATTTCTTCTGATTCTCATCAGAACTCTTCGCTTCTTTTTCCTCTCCACAATCGAGGTGCGTTCATGGCTGTAAACAGTGCTTTGAAAAACGATTGTCTTCGTGCCTTCACTCCATGATATACTTTCGAAAGGTCATCCTAGTGAAATACGAAGGCAACTATCGGGGCTATAGAACGAAGTACACGTGACTACCTTTTGCCTTCAATACAACTTGAACTCGGCTGTGCATTAACTCGAGAGCTTCCTGATGAAGTCGTCAGGAACCTTTTCACACTCCTCGTAGATACTGGTGGGTCGTCTTTCTCGCAGACCGATACGGGTTTTGCTGTACCTCCACACATACTCTATGGGGTCTAAATCAGTGGATGTTGCAGGCCATGGCAGCAGCGTGTATCTCTGCCCATCCAAAAAGCACCTTGTCGCAAGAGCAGCGTGTTTAGAGTCATTATCGTGCTGGAAAATAAAATCCTCAACTTGAAGCCTGTAATATTCGACCGTGTCCTTCAACGTTGCGAATATCCCAATGTAATCTTCCTTTTCCATGGTGCCGTCGTAGATTTGGCAGCCGTAGCCAAGCCCATTCCATGTCATACAGCCCCAAAACATCAAAGACCCTCCACCATGCTTGACTGTTGGCTCCATATAAAACGACTAGATCGGATCGCCTGGTCTTATCCAACAATACTGAATCCCATCAGAGTTCGTCTAAAAAGATAACGCGCTTCCAGTCCTCTACAGTCCATGCTTGGTGGGCTTTTGTCCAGTTATATCGCTCTTTGATGTGCCCCTTAGTCAAGTGTGGTTTCTTGACCTTACATCTCGGAAACTATTTGCTTTAGAAGACACCACACATCCGCTGCTGTCTTGCACTTGCCACAAAGGCAGCAGCAGCAAGAGGAAATGGCTCGACAGCTGGAAGAGTGTGAAAAGGAACTGAAAACTATGTGGATGGACTTGGGAAGGCTAGTTCATAACGACAAAACTCGAAAATGCACACTGACTTACTTTCAGTCCGCCGTCGCTTCTATGAAGAGAGATGAATAAACGAAGTCATTACTGGTTACCACTGCCAGTGAGCGGCCCTTATTTCCCGCATTCAGCAGCATTATATCCCATCCGGCTCCTTATTTCCTAAACTCCAGAAAATGATAAATACTTTACTTCCACTCCTCAAAAACACTATTATTTCGGCCAATCAGAAAGATAGCACCTCGCTTCCTTTCTCCTCCACTGCATGAATCCAATGTGCATGCTACCTTGATGAATGCGCCAAAGATCCTATGGGGGATGGATCCTCTACTGCATGTGCCCCTACAACTGATGATTTTCCAAGTCAAGACGCTGACATCTGTGCCTGAACACGATGGTACTGTACCCCAGCATCCCATTTCTAGCCAATTCAATTGAACACCGGTATGTATGACATATATGACCCGTCTTTAATCCTTTGTACTCTGTTGCATAATATAGGGATCTACTGCCACCACTCTCACCCCGTCAGGAATGTTGAAATCATGGGAGTCGTTCAAATGGTGCACCGAGCAAGCAAGCGTATCCTCTACAACTGTACGAAAAGATCTCCGCCTGCGTTTGCTGTCATTTTAGTTTTGACGCCACCAAATTTTCAACTTTCGAGAAGCCCAGGCTGAGCAATTGACCCTAACCCGACTGTGTCGCCTACTTTCTTTTGTCTAGTGGATGACGGGACCGGAGCAATACAATGCATAATGTGGATACCGGACCAATACCTCGCTATGCAGATTACAAGCGGGATCCCTGGTCACCAAGAACACAAGTTGGGCGAAGTCATTCGGCTGATTGGTCAGCCCACCGAGTTCAAAGGCTGTATCCAGATTACTTTTCAGCCCGGCGACACTGGTAGTGTATTCTTATTCATTGCAAAAACTGCGATTGCGTACATCATTCTGTCTGAGGCCATGCTATTGAACAAGATGTTCGCTTATCTCCATCAAATAAACAAATATAGCGACTTGCGAGGATCCAAATGAGGAAACTGTATTTCGACTGAGGGTGCTGAACCAGGAGCGTTTTGTTTATTCGAAACCCGTAGTCCTGCCAGACATTGTACTTCAGGAAGCTGCAAGTCGCTTTGCAATTTTGCTACCGCTTTGCTTCTCTCTCTTTGGCAGGCGACCGTTCAAACTCATACTCTGATATTCAATGGGATATAGGAAAAGAAAAGTAGACCACCGGTCTCTACGATCACGCTCTTAGACAGGATTCGTGCTTGGGTGAGCAGCCGGGATGAATTCGATTACCTCGAGCTCGAGGACGACAAGGTGAACAACGAGCTCGCACGAGAGATAGTGCGGGGAGCGGTATGTCTGTCTAGCGCAATCTTCAATTGTCTCGATCGGTGTCCTCATTGTACAAACGTCGAATTTAGGGTCGTGCAGCATCCCACTAAGACATCCCGTACCTCCTGCTCTGCTGTCCATGCTCTCTTGCCTTGCGGACCAAATTAGGCGCCGGGAATCCATCCTGCTCTTGAGACAGCACAAGCGGCAAAGCTGATAAGCAAGTGCGTGCAGCAGCTTATGTCCGAGAGAATAGTCGAGTTCAAGAGTATGTCGCAGATGATCCTTCGTGTCGTCAAGGCGCCCTCACTTTCAACTACGATCCCAATGCTGTTGGACTCTGCTCGAGACGAGTGGACTCCCAACTTGATAGTGCTTGATGACTCTGAGGAAGAAACTATTGAATCCTAAATAAAAAGGGACACATGCTGTAGTATAAAGTTTTCAATACTCTTTGTACTTCTTCTTGCCCTTACTCTTGTGATTGGAATCAGTACCTCTCTCTTCTCTTTTTTCCATTCAGACCCGCACGCCACCACCCCTATCATGTCTTGGCTTTGGAGCGCCTCACCAATCGACGAGCTCGTTGGTAAGGATGTCCTCCTCTCACTCTATGTTGCTCTCTCCATTGCTTGGCTCTCACAGGCAGCTTTTTTCAGGCAAAGAGTACATGCTGCTTCGCCAGGCATTCCTTCCAGCAAACCCGCTAATCACGCTTTTTGGGACTCATTTGTGCCTGGTGCCAAACATAGACAAAGCGACGTCTGAGAACCTGCCTGCGGGTTCGGAAGACCTGGCACTGAATCTGGAGATTTGCGATCAGATTCGGTCTAAGCAGGTCTCGCCAAAGGAGGCTGTCAAGGCTCTGAAGAGGCGTCTTGACCACAAGAACCCAAACGTGCAATTGCTTGCGCTTGGCGTACGTTGGCACCATACCAATTCTTGGGTGTTCATAGTGTCAAAAAAGTGATTCTCACACGCGTTTGTCTGTCGACTTCTCACGCTGCTGGATTAGCTGACCGATGTCTGCGCCAAGAACGGAGGACATCACTTTTTGGTCGAAATTGCGTCGCGCGAATTCATCGATAACTTGACGTCGATTCTGAAGGCACCTGTACGTCGAAGACTGCACTGCCTCTGCAAGATTGCCATGACCACGCTTTGCTGCTAACTGACAACTGTTTGCTTTCGCCTTGGTAATACATGATAGTCTGGATGTAACTTTGAGGTCAAGAACCGCATCCTGGGGTTGATTCAGACATGGGGAATACTTTTCAGAGGAAAGCAGGGCCTGGGATATGTCTGCGACACATATATGATCCTCCAGCATGAAGGCTTTCAGTTTCCTCCAAAGGACAATATCGGTGTAGCCCTTGTCGAGTCGGAAGCGGTAAGTAGGATTAACCCACTTGCAATATTGAAGAGGCAGGACCGTTATTTTGTGGACCACATCTTCCCTTGCTCACATTTCTCGTCGCGTTTGTGCTTCACTCATATAGCCACCGGACTGGACGGACTCGGATGTTTGCACACGCTGCCGCTCGGCTTTCACCTTCACCAATCGCAAGCATCATTGCCGTGCGTGCGGTTCGACATTCTGCGGGCAGTGCTCCAGCAAGACCATGGCACTGCCCAATCTCGGGGTGATGCAGGAGGTCCGTGTGTGTGACGGATGCTGGATGAAGAAAAAGCTTGGCAACAAGAGTGTTGTCGCCCTTGAGAGTCATGGATTGGGAGGCGGCCTGGAGTATGTACCGAATTCCAGCAAGACTTCCTCCACCGCGGCGGCTATCGCATCAAAGAGTTCGTCATCAACACCAATCCCCTCAACATCGACGGGCAGTGCATCGAATTCGGCTGCGCAGGCGGAGGATGCTGACTTACTGAGGGCCATCGAGTTGTCATTGAAGGAGGCCAACAATCAACCTGGATATTCTGCTCTCAAGCGTTCCAGCACTGAGCCTGCAAAAAAGGCACCCACTCTGACAGAAGAAGAGGAGGACGCGGACCTTTTGGCCGCCATCGAGGCTTCGTTGAGAGAAACCAGCATTCACTCATCATCGTCGCCTGCGGCACCTCGGTCTAACCAGCGACAGTCTTCATATTCATCATACACGTACACGAAGAAGCCGATCGTAAGTGTGCTTTATCCTTACTCGAAAGCAGGATACAAACATGAAAGGACGTATTTAACCTATTGCCCCGATTTTTCTCTCTCTCAACCTAGGCCACATTTGTTTCTCCTAATGAGCTGTCTGACACTGAGAAATCCAATATTGAAATGTTCTCTGTGCTGGTTGACAGAATTCATGTGATGCAGGGCGATGTTACGGGCAACTGCGAGGTTCAGGCGTTATATGAACAGATTTCAAAGCTACAGATGAAAATCGCTCTCAGCACCGAGGAGGCTGCCCGGAAGCAAAGTAAGTGTTGCATCAAATTTCTTATTGATACCGGATTATAAACATGGGTTTTACTAATATTATTGCTATGATTTTATAGGAGAATTTATCGCATTCAATGACAAGATTGACCATGCGGTCAGGATCTATGACCATTTATTGCAAGAACGCTTGAATTCGACGTATCAACGAAGGATGAACGCGAACAATCATGGACACCCAGGAATGCACTCAGGCGCAGGTCAAGGACTGTACAGTGGGGCGGCAACGCCCCAGATGCCTCAGGTCAACCATATATACCCTCCGGTTGGCGCACCAGAATCACGATATGCACAATATGCACCAGCAACAGGCCCATATGGCAGCGTTCCTCAGACCCCGCAGATTGCATTCCAGGTACCATACCAGCAACAACAACCACAGCAACAACCACTCCAGCAGCAACAGGCCCCATATCAATACCAGCCCATGCAATCCCAGCAACCATCTGCTACTGCACCCTACTCAGTCGCCTCGCCTAGGATTCCTGAGCAGCACCAGCCTTTTTCTGCGGCTCCAGGAGGACAGCCACCTGCATTACAGAGCTCATTCTCATATCAGAATGCTCTACAACAGCAACAGCCTCTGCCCCAGGCTCAACCTCATTCTCAGACTCAACCCCAGCAGAACTTTGCACTTCAGCAGCCGACATCGCAGCAGCAACAGCAGTATCATAATAATACTGCACCCTCTGTTACATCACCTATAAGTAGTCAACCGCCGATGCCCAATAACGCGTATCAGCTTACAGGTCCAACGACGCAGCTGCCTCCTCCCCAACAACAACAACAGCAGCAGCAGCAGCAACAGCCGATGCAGTCAATCATGGGACCTGGTACTCAGCAAGCGCAAGGACCCTATGTCCCCTATGACCAACAGAAGCAGCAACCACAGGTGCAGCAGCAACCGCAGGTGCAGCAACCGCAGGTGCAGCAACTGCAGCAGCAAAAGCAACAGCAGCAGCAACAACAGCAACAGCCGGCACCGGTTTCACAGCAGTTCTCGGTTGCTAATCAGAACGTTTCGTTGCAGTATGCGCCACAGCAACATCAGCAACAGCCTATGCAGCAACCGATGCAGCAACCACCTGTAATTCAGCAGCAGCAGCAACAGGGTTATGTCATGGTACCATCTCCACCGCAGCCTCAGGTAGAGGATGCACCGTTGATTGAACTGTAATAATGGCGTCCAAGTCTTTTATCAGTTTACGGATAAAAAAAAAAAAAGGATGCCATATGTACATTTTTTTTTTTTTTTTTTACAGAACAATAAGAATGCATTGAATGGATGCAATAAGATCGGCGGATCCCTTTCTAAATGAACATGCAAGAGCAATTGGCGAAGCACCGCACCCACGATGGGGGGTTTTTTTTCTTTGGGCTGAAGCACAATGTGTCACGGCAGACTTTTTTGTCGATCGCGCCAGAAATTCAGCGGAGATCGATCGACTGCGGGGTAGTGAAAAAAAAAAAAAAAAAAAAAAAAAAAAAAAAACTATCAAATCCGCATCCTCTTTTTGGACACCATGACTCTGATACGGAGGGGGGGGGTTTCTTCTTGTGATGAGAATGGTATTGTTTTCAATAAAGATAAGTTCTGCAATATGTCTATACAATGAATATGAAATGAGCGATGGGCGATGAGTAAAAGGAAAAAAGGGCGAAGAAAGAGAAGGGGAAAGGAAAAAATGGTATGATGTGGGGTGATTTAGTTTTTTTTAGGCCGCAAATGAGGATTTGCGTGTGCCGATCGAGGATGTCGGCACGATTTTCGAATCGTTTGTTTCATCACGCGCTAGAAAGAAAGAAAAAAAGATGAACGAAAAACGACCGGGATTAGTAAGATAGTAAGATAGCCATGAATATCATACCACCAAGCAACCCGATTCGACCGATGAGAGACAACAAAATAAAATAAAATAAAAACTATTTGCTTACATTGGCGCAAGAACGGGATCAGATCCGTGCCGCCTGTGCCACGGACGACACCTTCCTCCTGCTTCTTTGCAAGACCGTAGGGTGCTCCAAAGATAACCTTCTGTGGGTACAAGATGCTTGAACCCTTCTTTGCGGACGCGAGACTTGCGCTCGTTTCGTCAGCTCCATTGGCAACCGGGGCAGTCTTCTCTGCTGTGCCGTTTGCCTCTGCCTTCTTTGGTGCGTGCGCATGGGATGGTGAAACAAACCCGCCGTGCGAGATCGAGGGCCCACGGTTGGCTTGCATAACGATGTACAGAGTCACCATCTGAATATGGACATCCCGGAAGACCTTGATCTGATGGACACACTCGTCATAGACCGTAATCAATTCCTCGACTTCGGCAGGACGGCTGCCCTTCTCAAATGCTGCTGCTTGACTGAGAACATACGGACGAATATTCGCGACGTCGGTCAAGTGGGTCAAGAAGTTGCGGTGAGGTCCAGGCATGTAGAAGCGCATCTTTTGGATAAAGTTGGTCGATCCCGATCCAAGTGCTGGCGCCGGCGCAGTCGCGGCTGCCTCTGTGGTCGAAGGTGCCAGTCCCTGAGCCTTGGGTGCTGCGTCGTTGTATGAGTTCGATGTATGGCCGTTCACATGCGCAGCGTTGGTATGGGCGCCGTGGGACTTGTTGGGTCTGAATCCCGTTGGATGATGTTCTACGCCAAATGCAATGTCCAACACATGGATCAGTGAGCTCTGGGCAGCACTGCCGCCTGCCAATCGCTTGTACTGTCCGTTGTCGACGCCCTCGTATCGCACACCGTTGGGCAACCCAGCCTCGGTCATGTTCTCCCATCCAGCCAAATAAGGGCGGACCTTCCAATAAAAGACATAGGGGTCACATCTCTCAAACATTCTACGGAGAACTGCGACAAGATCCATGATGATCCCGCGAATGGCCTCCAGTTCTTGAATAAGTCCAGTTTGATCCGCGTCCCGGACGAGCTGCATCGCGCTCAAGATCTTGCTGAGCACGGGGGCACCGGTTGCTTCGATCGCTGTTGTCACGAGGTAGAACCATGATTCATCGCTCGAGCCCGACAGTGTCGCTAGGGTATCGAGATTACTAAGTATTGACAGCGATAGAATAGAAAGAAATGGTTAGGTTTTGTATTAATATACAAAAAAAAAAAAACGTAATACACATTGGCAATTCGTTCCGATCCAACGGATGACTGCTTCAGCCGGCTCAGGCTTAAAAAAAAAGTTTCCAATTTTGATCGGTGTGCCCGGATGCCTTTCTCCGTGAGGGAGAGGTTCTCACCTGAGATCCCTTGGACCGTCCTTGTACAACAATCTCCAGTTCCACAGAACAACGGCTGCATGGGTCAGCACGGGCTGCATCTCCAACATATCGGCCACTTTTTGCCAGGGAACAGCCAAGGAAGCAGGCAGGGACTAGATGAAAGATGGATAAAATAAAGATAAAACAGTAAAAGCACACACATACACATACACAAAAAAAAAAAAAAAAAAAACGTTGAGTATCGGGTAAGTTCGCATTATTTTGTGTTAGTGACATCAAAAAAAAAAAAAAAACAACATAGGAAGCCACGAGCATAGGTTACCTCGGCTGCGACCTCATGCTTGCCCCAGACGTAGGCATGCGAGAGCATGCATAGGATTAGGTAGCCTCTTCGTTGTTCAGCCTTGGTCTTGAGGCGGGAAGCGTCGAGCACAGGAAGCTATGGGTTATCAACAAGTGGAAGCGATCGAAAATCGAGCGCAAGAACAAAAAAAAAAAAAAAAAAAAGGTCAGGAACAGCGCAGACAATGCAGGGAGGATTCGTGAACTACGCCCTACGGTGTGACAGGGTTATAACAGAAGGAAGGAGAAAAAGAATTCGGGCTGTAGAGATCACAACAGAAAATTGGGGTGGGTCCACAGCACAGCAATGAGGCGAATGGGGAATTCGGGGGTGGGGATGGCGAGGGGTGCAGTACCTCTTGGACTCGCTGGCGGAGTCTGGAAGCGAGGAGGAGGCCGTTGAAGGAGTTGAAGGTGTCCTCCCAGGGCTGGAAGTAAGGGTCCGACAGCAGCTGGAGTGGCTCGTCCGTCGGCAGGAAGCCTGTGACGGGCGAGATATCGTAGTTGGTCAGGACAGGCAGTTCCTTGACAGCCATTGTCGAAATGAGGATGGGGGTGGGGGATGGGGGATGGGAGGTGGAGCTGAAGAAGCAGGGACAAAGAAAGAGAGAGAGAGAAAGAGAGAAAGAGAGAGAAGAAGGAGAAGGAGAAGAAGGAGAAGGAGAAGAAGGAGAAGGAGAAGAAGGAGAAGGAGAAGAAGGAGAAGGAGAAGGAAAAGTATTGGCTGAGTGCTGGGCAGAGGGTGGCACCTGTGAAATGAATGAGGAAGGAGGGTGTGGATCGGGGTTTGGATCAGAGACAGAGACAGAGACAACGAGGCAAACGAGGCCGCTTTTATATATTCCAGTCCCACCCATCCCCCATCCATCCCATCGTCCTTCCCTTCCCCTTCCTTCCTTCCTTCTGCTCCTCAACTCCATATTTCCCACCACCGGCCCTTTTACGCTCTTGTCCGGACAAAGGGAATTCGTCGTATCAACCCATTAAGTACTTAAGAGGTACCGGGGTAACTCCCTGCGCGGTCAGGGACACATTGCGTTGGTGAGCAGAAAGACAAAAGAACAACCTCATCCGCAGCCTGTTGTTTACTCCCCCTCCGGCTTTGTGCGCACCTGACTGTGGGAAGAGTCCAAATGGGGCATGCGCGGTAATGTATGAACTTTGAAGTTATGAACCCACCAACAAAGAAAGAATGAAAGAAAAAGGGCGCGCGCTCCCTTGCCTCCTCCTCCTCGTCCTCGTCCTCGCCCTTGGCCTCAGACTCAGACTCAGAGCGTCTGTCCTCTCCCTCTCTCTCTTTCTCTCTCTGAACCCTAGGATACTCATCTCCTCTGTTTTTGTGAGGATAGAGCAGAATAGGTTTCAATTCGCTATGGATCCATACAAAGTACTCTACAAGTCGTTGTGGGGTGTTGCATAGAAAAACAACAACAACAAGGATGACTGAATGACAGAATAGCGTTTAAGGCCATGTCACCCAAAAGTAAAAGTAAAAAACTCACTTTCTCACGGTGCACGTTCCCTGAAAGCCGGAATTTCATTTTCAAGCATCAAAACGAACCGCCATTCTTTTGATTACATGTACAGACATATACGTGAGAAAGACTGAATTCTCAATAGAAAAAGATTCTATAAGAGTGCCTGTCAAATGAGGGAACAGGTTAGGGTCTACTTTTTTTTTTTCCTTTTTTACTACGCACTGGATCTAGTCCAAGTACGGCGGATTCTCTGTCTTGGTCAGGAGATGGACGGGATCTGCAAAAAGGCTGGTGATAGTATGTGTGGATGCATGAAGAAAAAGTAGAGGTCAGCCATCCTGTTCTTTTTTTCCTTCTTGGTGGGAGTGATGATCCTTCAAAAGGCGTATGTGATGTGGATTGCAAGGTCGCTTAACCCGCTGGCCCTGGACCCTTAAATACATTGCCGAATCACGCTGCCCACGCGCTAAAGACGTGCAGCACAGCAAAAGATGCAGAAGCACGTACGAGCGTGTACGATGCCCCCACCCCCTCGGCTGTGTGTCCCTCTTGTCCGACAGCATGCTCGACATGCTCGACAGCACCCAAAGAAGACCGCGTCCAGCAGAATCGAGGCGAAGGAGAGCACTCTTCCGGACAGGCAGGAGCGACACATACACACCACACGGCACACATCGGCCCATATCCGCTTCCTATTTCCTATTTTTCATTTCATTGGCACACACTCCAGCCTGAACACCCATTCGCACACTCCTCCCCTCTCCCCTCTCCCCTCTCTCCCCCTCTCTCCCGCGCTACCGGTCGGCCCAAAGTCCAATCCACCCTCACCCTCACTCTCCTTCGGCCTCGTTACTCTTTTACCCACTAATTCCCGCCTCATTCCTTCTTCCATCCATCCATCCCTCAACACCCCTTCCTCCCCATTGACATCATTGACTTACTCAGTCGCCACCACCTGCACTCGTCCGTCGTCCTCGTCGTTGTTGTTGCTGTCGTTGTTTTCGCCCTGAATTAGCCATGGCACAGAATGGGGACCTTGACTTGACCGGAGACACCGCCCCTGCTGCCAATACTACCACCACTACTACTACTACCGCCACTACTGCTACTGTTGCTGCTGCGGCTGCTACCCCATTACCAGGCGTCACCAATGGAGGTGTTCAGCACAGTGTTCAGGAATCCGCTTCCGCCAAAGCGGGGCCCGGACCAGCAGCCGTAGGGACGGGCCATCGTCCTGCCCTCAACGACTGGAAGTTCCCATCCACACCTCGCGTCGCCACTCCTGCGCCATTCGAACACCCATCCAACCAGCTGGATGAACAGCACTTGGCGGGCGCCTCATCGCCCGCCATAGGGCAGCTGCACCAGTTTCAACACCAACAACCCGCAACCATGGACTATTTCAATCATCCAACATCTTCCTATGTCCAAACAACCCAACAACAGCAACAGCAACAGCAACCGCAACCGCCATATTCCTCCAGCAACAGTCAGTTCAGAGACGGGCCACAGACACCTCGGTCGCCATACTCCTTTGCAGGATCCTTGGACGGCATGTACGCGGAACAGCAGCAATCCGGTCCTTCGCAGGAGATTCATATCCAGCTGCAGAACGGCGGACAGGTACAAGGCATGCGGCGGAGCAGTCATAGCCACAGCCAAAGTCAGGAGAGTGTCGGAGCCCCGATCGACCATCCAGGGATGTTACACCACCTGCCATTGCATCGGCATCAACTGCAGCACGACGTTGCTCAACCAGGACATGCTCCCCTCCCCAATGCCTCTTTACTGCCGCAGCTACAACCACAGGGACTGGCACTCTCGCCGCACCAGATGCAGACCCCGTCCGAGTTTGCACTCAAGATGCTGTTCACTCAATTTGTCAAGATGGCTGAAGCAAAGCTAAACGCCATGGTTCACCTGCCATTGGTAAATCCTGTACCTGAATTTTTGGCGGTTTGGATGATTTGAGATATAGCCTATCTTTTGCTGATCATGTATTTTTTTATTTTATTTTTCCATCTCTCCTGTCGGCAACCCAATAGCAAGACACAGAACCCGATATCTTGTCGCCTCTCAAGCATGGAGTCGACCCAAAGTTTGACAAATTACTGGAATCACTTGGATCCGTTGCTCGGCATCGACCGAAACCCGTCATCGACTGCGTTATGCTCTGGCGCAAGGGAAAAATTGAATCGTCGGACGATCCGTCCATAAAGACAACATCGTAAGTGAACGTACACGCTACTAAAAATATCTTCTGGAAGGGACGGGAGGAATACACAACATGAGCAATTACAGGATGTCTAACCAAAAAGAAACGCGTGTTCATTTGATACTGTTGTAGAGGCGACTGGTCAGCCAACTTCAAGTTTCGGGACCCAAAGAGTGTAATCAAGGAGCGGAAATCGGCAAGTATTTTTTTTTCTCCTATTTGCATCTGGATACGAGCCTCCTATCAAATATCATTGAGGTAGATGGCTAACCAATTGTCTAATCTTACATATAGGTCGTCTCGTTATTCATCATGTCGCGGTCGCTCATTGAGATTGTACGACAGGTTCAAAAGGACAGCCTGCCGGATGAGCTGGGTTCTCGACTGGAGGAAACTGTCTTTAATCAATTGGAGAACGTGGATCCGTAAGGCGCAATCTCTTGCTTCCAAGAATTTTACAAGCATGTAATATAAGACTTGACAAATGCGTTTTACTAACAAAGACCTATCTGATCATTTCGTCTATAGCGAATTTATCCAGAGATCCTCGAATCGTACAGCGAATATGAACGTGTTGGTCGAGCTCATGGGGTCTCTTTCCAACGTCCGCTTTGCAACAGTCAGCGACCGCTTTATCGCCGAGCTGGAAAAGTACAAAACTGGAGCGCCTGTCAAGGACAAGGAAAGAGAGCAGCGCATGGAGATGCTCATTCGCGGAATGCGATACTTGAATCTGAAGGCAAGTCCATCGTGTTTCCAAGGTCTTTATCATCCTTACCGGGGTTGGAGCGAGCGATCATAAATCTAATGTTGCATTTCTGATGATTTTTTTTTATAGCTGTATCCCATGGACTGTCTTGAAGAGACAGCGGATTTTCTGCAGAGTTGTGCTGGATTTTTCAAGATGGCAAGGGGAATCAGGATAAAGCACGCGTATGCCGAGCTCTTTGTTCAGCTTTTGACCCCAGTCGCAAAGGTTCGTTCATACCACAACACACAACTATCTCTGGTGATCTAGCTCCAGAAGGCGATGGCTAATTTATAATACTACTCTCCTTGAAAACAGGTGGCGTTGGCGGAGGTCAACCATCCAAACTGGTCTAAAACCGTGGAACTTATATACCCAAAGGCTCGTAAGATGACCAACAAACCGAGGCACGTCCAAGTCGCCCTCCCACTTGTTACTATGCTACTGTGCGTCAGCAAGAAGGATTTTTTCCTCAAGCATTGGCTCTCAGTGTTCGACTCTTGCCGCGAAAAGTTCAAGGATAAGACTATACGTCCGATCGCTCTAAACTGCATCTCACAACTGCTCTGGGTATTCTTGTATCGTTGCTCGGATGGAACAGGCAGTACATTCCGAACTCTCGATACAATTGTCAAGGCTTTGTATCCATCCAACAGGAAATCGTCCGGCATGGTGGATGGAACACTGGGACATTTTATCCGCATCGTTCATTTTATCGGAGCACGACATGCCGATTACGCCACTCGCTCAATCATCTTTCAGCTGCTGAACCTGGAGAATCTTTCGAATGTCATCTTTACAAATTTGACTATGGATATGATTTCGCCAGAGCGCATGACAATCGCTGTGCGGTCGTTCATGTTGATTCTAGCAGATCTCGACAAAGGAAATAGTCGACCGCCGTTTCCGACCGCTGGAGATGCCGTCAATGTCATCTCGGACTCACCAACGTCATCCGATATTCTCGATCCAAGTGTAATCAACCGCGCAGGAATGAGGGACACCTATGATCAGATGACTGCTGTCCTCGGAAAGATCGCTATCGTTTGCGATCGTAATTACGGCCACACTTTGATCCTCGACGAGAAATATACAACAGCGAGGAGCATGTTTTCGGCGGCGGCTATTATGGCAACAGCTACAGGCGATGGTGGGGCATCAGTTGTTCACCAATATTCGACTTTTGCAGTGTCGTACTCAAAGGAGAAGCAGGTCTACTTTGACCTCATGACCGCATGGGTGTCATGTCTACCGCGTTGTATGCCATCTGGTATCCCATTGTTGAAGCTCGTCGAAATGCTGTCACGATATACTGCACACGTGGATCCAGAACTTCGCAAAGCATCTGCAGCAGCTCTCGTCCGTATTGCCACGCAATGCAATTCTCAAGTGGCAGTGGCAGGATATTCGGCCTTTGTTTGTACGGTAGAGGACCGTCTTTCGGAGCTACTGGCTGGCCTGAGTATACCTGGGTCGGGAATGCCAGCCGAAAATGGACTCTTGGCAATCTACATCCGCATTCTCGAGGCATGGATTGAAAACACGGACGGCAAGAAACAGCAGGAAGGGGAGGGCAGTAAAGACGAAGAGGGCCAGGCATCTTCAGGAGGTCTCACCAGTCCGGTTACATCTATAGAAGGAAGTCGGTCGTTCTCTTCGCCTTATGTCCCTGAGGTGAATTTGGTTACTCAGCTGCAGACGACAGAGGAAAATGGATTATTATTCCTTTGCAACCAATCGCCTGTTATCCGCCGATACGCCATTTCGATTCTGAAGCTTGCAACATCCTTCGACCGTCCTGAAATACAAATCACTGGACCTGGGGGCGAGATCAAGGAGGGCGTCATGCCAGCGAGCGTTTCAGTCAGGCCACGCCTGGAGGTCACCAGGATCTATCATCTACTGCAGAATGCTGTTCAGGAACTGCTTCAAGTCGACGAATACGGGAATGCGCATAAGGATTGTCCACTGGCGCTGCACGAGTTAATCCGACTGCAGATTCACCACCAGAAGGGCTCGAGCGAGGTCTTTTCACTGCTTGCTGCGAGCGAGCACGTCGTGGATGTCGGGATCTGGCGTTTCTGTTTTCCGTTGTTGATCACAAAGATATTCCAGCACTTCCCCGGACTCTGTGAACCTTGTTTGGATACCGTGAGCAGGCGTCTGATGCAGCTATACCCGGCCATTGTCACTACAACGGATCTAGCCCTCAACAGCACCCTGGCCTCCAAATTCTCTATCAAAAACACGCAGGTGGCGACGGATGAGATGGTGGAGCAATGGCGCACTTATCTCATCTATGTGTGTTCAACTATGACCCGACACGAGCACCAATCGCCCGCGACTCCAGGACATGGCCGCAAGAAATCAGCACCTTCGGAAAAGATCACCTGCGCCCGGGATTTGTTTCGCCTGGTCCTTCCACTTTTGTACAGCGATCGCCATTTGATTCGAGAGTCCGTCGTAGCCTCTCTAGGAAGGATCAATGTTCATCTTTACAAGGCTCTGTTGGAGGATATTCAGCCGCTGCTTTACTCTGTTCACGATGAATTCCGGTCAAAAAATGGCGGCAGCAGCATCAAACCACCCTATCAAGGGAAACGCAACAAGAAGGTCGATCGACTCCGAGCAGAGATTGCTCACATACTGGATCTAACAGCACCCCTACTGAGGAGTCCGGCGTTAGTGCACGATGAACACATCACCTCATGCTTGAAAGGCTATGTCCGGGAGACCCTGATTTTCCTCCTGGACTCTGAAGTGCAGCATGAATGGGAGTTTGTCAAGCTCCGGACGCATTTTTGCGGGTTCGTGTGTCATTTGTATAACGGGATCTCGCAGATCGGGAACACAGAGGCCATCATGCCATTTGATCTCCGGCTGGCACTCTTCAGGCTGTTTGAGGACTGGTGTGGACACGGACCGAACAGTTTTATCCGCGATGGTGACCACAAGTCGTTCTGGTTCGGCTTAGATCTCAACAACGAGGTTCAAATGGCCGAGAAATTTGATCTCGAGCTAGCCGCCCTGCGTGCAATGGCATCTCTTTGTGTAAGTGCCCTTGTAGGATACGATCACTTTTTTTTTTATTTTATTTTATTTATTTATTCAAGTTCGCCATTTGATATCATTACTCATCCATATAACATTTTGTTTTTGGTCATAATAGCAAGGGCCGATTAACAATCCAGCACCAAGCCAAAGGCCCGATAGATCGCGGACTTGTTTCAACATCGATGAGGTGTTTAGGTGGATCGAAAGCGTCTTCCAGAGTCCGGAAGAGCGACTTCACGCGATTGCACAGTAAGTCCTTTCTCATTTTTCCAGTCATAATCAGCATCTGAATATTCTCTGTTTTAGCCCTCGGTTCTTACTCTCTGTGTCCTCTGTTTCGCTTTAGGAATGCGCTGGAGGCATTGCTGATCCATAACCAGGACAGGGCAGAGCTCCTGGAAGATGCGCTTCACCAATGCTATGCTGGGGACATATCGCAAAAGTTTATTCAGGGCCATTTCACAGCGTTGGTAGACATCATCCTGAGGGTCGAGTCTTATCCTTGTCAAGTCAGCCAAATGCTTAGTCTGGCCTTATTCAAGTGCGGAGACTCCAATATCCAGATTAGGACCCGGGCCATCAAGCTACTAAAGGTTATCGAGGAACGCTATTTCCCCGAGACGTGTGCTGGTGAATACGAGATTGGTATCATCAACAAACTACCGACAATCTACCGCCAAGCACAGTACGTGCTGTCTGCTCGACTCGCACAGGATCGGCCTGAACAGACCTACTCGTTATTATCGGAGGCAATGATGAGGTTCGATTTGGTCCACCCGGGCTGGCGCGGGGAGATGCTGTACTACATCGCACCATGGTTAGAAAACGTTGAGCTGGTCGTGGACGGAGATGATGAGCTCAGTACGACTTCATTCGTTGTCCTGACGAACTTGTTCTACCTGACGGTCAAGTATGGCGACGACCATGTCAAGGAGATTGAGACACTCTGGGTGCAGCTCGTCGCCGGCGACAACTTTGCGAATATCCGGCCGGTCATTGTGTTCTTGCTGGACCTTGGGCTCGAGAAGAGGAATCCAGAGTTTGTGCACCCGGCTAAGAAGGTCATTGTCTTCCTTGGGCGCACATCGGCCTGCTCCCGAATGGTCGATATCTTGATCAATGAGATCTCCCCCAAGGCAATGGTCCCGAAATTGAAGCAGGAGCGCAACCACTTCGAGCCACCGTTCACGTCCGAATTCTACCTGGCTAATCTCGATAGCCTCATGAATGGAATGGAGAAGAGGCCTGCTTTCTCGCGAGGACAGCTGGCAACTGTTCTTCTTGTTGACCTTGCTGTCGAGGCAGGAGCGGAGCTGCGGCGGCACCTCCCTCTCCTGTTGCAGACACTCTTTGTGCAACTGGACCATTACACGGCTTTGATCTGTGATCAGACAAGGTCCCTTCTCGTGCATTTGATTCACTCTATTATCATTCGCGAGTCGAGAAGCCTCGAGATTATCGATCAGTCGACCGACCTGGTCAATTTTTTGAACACCAAGGAGGGCAAGCCATTGTGGGCGTACGACGACATTATCTCGCTCAACATGCGCGAGTCCCCCGAACTGGAAAACCTTGTCTATCGTTCTGTCCAGGTCTTCCAAGCGTCTGAAGTCGAGATCCGTCAGCAATGGGGTGAGACGGCGCTCCAGTGGGCTACCGCTTGTCCTGTGCGGCATATCGCCTGTCGGTCTTTCCAAATCTTTCGCGCTCTGGCACCGTGTTTCAACCAGCACATGCTTGCAGATATGCTCGCTCGGTTATCAAACACGATTGCGGACAAGAGCCAAGAGATCCAGGCATTTGCGATGGAGATCCTGATCTCTCTTCAGTCGATCATCGAGTCGTTTGATGCGCCAAGGATGATGCAGTTTCCGCAAATATTCTGGGGCTCGATTGCGTGTCTTTACACGGGCCACGACCAAGAGTACTTTGAAGGACTCAAGGTTCTGGAGATTGTGACAACTCGACTGGATTTGATGGATCCGCCTACGCTCGAGTTCCTCCTCTCTTACTTTCCTGATCAATGGGATAGTGCGTTTATGGGAATCCAGCCTTTGCTACTGAAGGGGCTCCGATCAACCTTGACGCAGCAGATCTCGCTGCGACTGTTAAGGCGCCTGCTGTTTGTCTCTGAGAACGCGCTCATTGATCCGTCGGAAAACCGAGTCGTATTCCTGTTCCTTGGCCTGTTACCGTTACTGGCTGAAGGTCTCGAGACAAAGGACATTAATGAGGAATGTCTGCAGTGGGCCCAGGATATCGGTACGATTGCTGAGCGTGATGGATACGCAAACATCGCGCACCTGCTGGCAGTCTATGCCAAGCAACGCTTCCGATCCAAGGAAGACTTTTGGCGGCAGGTAGCGGTCCTGATGCGCGAGATCTTTATTCCGGAGCTCCAGGCAGAGATAATTCTGTTCTTTATGAGGCTGCTTTATAACAGCAACTCTATATTCAAGCACAAGGCGCTTAAGTGTCTAAAGCTGCTTCTGCCCCTTGTGGACACGAGCCGTGTCGAGTTTCTGGAGATTGGACCAGAGTTGGTGATGCCGTTGCTTCGTCTTTTGCTCCATGCTGAGTATGCGACTGAGGCGCTCGAGGTCCTGGACACGGCAATGAATCTGTCGGAGCAGTCCGCTGAGGTCTTCAAGATCAGGGTACCTCTCGATGCCCAAAGCCCTGGTCCTGGCCTGAACTTTGAGGATATGACCAAGGGTATCCTCGGCGGTGGAACGGGTCTGGAGAGGCGATCCATGGTCGAAAACTGGTCGGAACCACGCCGGGAGCAGTTTTGGCAGATGACAAGGGCGAATGTGAATGCTGTTGTCTTTACTTGCACTGGAACAGGTTATTGGGGCGGCAATGTCGAGCTGTTGGCGGAGCACGACATGAACTATGGGTATGGGGCGGACCAACATATGGACTTTGTGGACCACGATGGCATGCATATTGGGCTGGACGCGAACCCATATGGAGCGGCCTATGACATGAACCCCAACGACAGTCTTAATCGCAGCCAGGTTCAGTATGGACACTTGGTCTCTGCTCTGGACGACCTAACAGAGCATTTTGCGGAAAGCGCACGGGTTGGCGATGCTAGGAAACGCGAGAGCATGGCATATGGGCCCCCCTCATACGGCGACTCAAGCCATCAAACCCACTGGAACTACCGGCACAGTCTCCTGGCATCCGATCCCGCCCTGAACTTGGAATCAGCCGGTCGTGATGGTGCACCGACGTTTCATTCGCTTAATGCAACTGGGGAGGGCCTGGGCCTGAGCTCAGGACCTGGATTCGCCCGTGGACACCAACGTCATTCTCGCCATGGTAGCAAAGGCAGTCGGGACGAGTTTGGGTCGTTTTACTCACCTCACCACGACCGCATTGTAGAGGACGAAGAAGAGGAATCGACACTGATGGCAGCAGAGATTTTGAACAAGAGCCTTTCTATTAATCGATCGTATTCCTCGATCCGATCCTCATTCATGATGGATCCCTCGTCGTTCATCAACATTGCAGATAACATTGCAAACAACAGTAATAGCACACAGGAAGAGGGTAGTGTTGGATCGAAGGGAGAGACTGGATCGAGTTCTGGGCTTGGATCTCCAGTATCCGGTCTGGCAGCCATATCTACAACTGTCGCAAGGGACCCTAGTGGTCGAATGAGACTGTATGCTCCTGGGCATGGCCATCACACTCACCGGTCCTCGTCTGGTTCTGGTTCTGGAGGAGCCAGTACTACGATCGGCAATCTTGGTGGAACAAGTCTTGCGCTGAGTATGAGTGGTCAGAGTCACCGCACAGGAAGCAGCAACGCAGGTAGCAATTCGAGCTCAATTGTCAATCCAGGAGGAGGCAGCGCGTGGGGTGGAGCGGGTCAGGTCAGCAACGGTAGCAGAATTAATGGGCATCGGACGCGTGCGAGTTGTGACGACCTATCATTGTCTTCGTCCGATGATGACGATGACGATGACGAGGACTCGACGGATAGTGGCGATGAGGATTGTAATGGACAACCGCAGTATTCGCAGTATTCGCAGCAGCACCAGCACCAGCACTCGTCTGGTCGATACAATGCCAGACGCCCCCGTACCCGAGAAAACAGTTTTGCAAGCAATCCCAGACCGAGTATGGACAGCACCTCCCTGAGTCCATCTGGCGGAGGAGGTGAAGGCATGGTTGTTGGTTCACCACAGCGGGCGGCAAGTGGACAGCAATCACAGCCTGATTCGTGGGCGGGGTCTCAGTCTGAGTCAAGAGCAGAGTCTCGAGTGGGATCAATTCCTGGGTCACCATCGCCGAAGCGAGCAATGGACCGAATGACGTCGCGACTGATAGGGGTGGGAAACCAGGGCGAAGCCGTCGGCGGTGTGTCTAACGTGTACCTGTCACAGAAGTAAGGTAGCATGGTGCCCATTGTAGTAAATAGTCTATCATAGTACAGTAGTATATATTTTTCCCTGTATTGTAAATGTTTAAACTGAAGACGAAAAAAATAAAATAAAATAAAAAAAAAGATGGCCCGCTAACGGTGCTGGCGCTGGTACCCGCGAGGGGGCTGGTGCCAATGGGGCGGTGGGTGGGGAGTGCGGGGAGAGAGAGTGGGTGGGCTGAGCTGAGCTGAGCTGTCATGGGACGCGGTCGTTTTTTTTTTCTTTTTCTCCACAGTTTTGAGGGATGGTCAGTGCGAGGGAAAGGGGGGTGGGGGGTGGGGGACCGGCTTTCTTCTTTCGGACAAGGACAAATAGACTCTCCATTCTTCTCTTTCCCCATTCTTCTTTCCATTCTTCCCATCACTTGACACTTCTCTTCCATCACCCTTCCAAAAGAAAAAAGCGAACCTTTGAACCAAAGACATTCGTTATTACTTCCTGTATCAAAGCACTCTCGTTATTCCATCACGATCTTTTTTTTCCCTTACTCTTCCTTCCAAACTTCCTACGAGTCTCTCTGATCTCTCTGACGTTCAAGAAGCAACACCTTTTGTCCTATACTTTCTCAAACTGTTATCAAAATGGAGACAATATACGGTATCCAGGTAAAATTCAGAAGCGAAAGAAATGATGAAAAAAACATAAGCTGTGGTTGCCGAGCATGCTTTCTTATCCTGCCTGCCATTTGGGTTGCTACGTTTTGCAAAAAAAAAAAAAAAAATGACATGGCGTTGGGGGTGAAGAGAACCATGGGCGGGGACCAACACGCTTATTCTTTGTCGAGAGAAAATATGACACTTCTCTCTCATCCCTCTCCCTAAGGATGACAACCCCTGTTTCCCCCCCCCCCCCCCCCCCCCCCTTACCCTTACTTCCCCCACCTTTCCCCCTCCCCTCTCCCCTTTTTCTCCCCTTTATCCATTGACATTACGTGAAACTCACTATGATGCCCTCGTTGTAACTGTAGGTCGACACTGATAGCCTGCGTGAGGCGCATGAGCGTCAGAAGCGCTTGCACCAGCAACCACAACAACAACAACAACAACAACAACAGCAACGACCCTCCCCTTCGGTCGTGGGAGATTTCACAAAGACCTATTCTGGCCCAGCAACGTTGAAGAGTCCACCGGAACCGACGGTAGTGGCTCGATCGACCTCGACGTCTGCGATCCCCTCATCCGGGGCGTTGGATAAGAAGGCTAGAGCTAGTGGAACAGAAATGGGGATACCGAAAAAATCGCCCGCGGCGACGGTTACGGGAGCGTTGGGGGTCTCGGGTTCGCATACACCGCCACCGCACCATTTTCATGCATCGAGTGGTGCTGCGACGTCGCCGTTCCTGGCCGCGGTTGGGTTGCATCACCATCAACAGCAGCATCAACAGCAGCAGCAGCAGCAACAGCAGCAGCAAGGAGGAGGAGGAGCGGGGGCAGGACAGATCCGATCAGCGACTCATTCGCCGTCGTTTATGACCCGATCCGCGAGTCATTCTCCGGGTTTTTTGACCTCGACATCCACGACCCATTCCCCGGCGTTCTTGCCAAAGTTTTATGATCTTGAGCATCATGGGCATACTGGGAGGTTGTCGAACGCGATCCCATGGTTGGCTTTACCGGGGACTGCGACGCCTACGGGATTGATGAGCAGCAATGGCAGTCGAGCTCAGAGTCCGAGTCTGTTTGGACGACGGAGGTCGGATGGAGGAGCGGCGCCGACTGAATTGGGGGCGGCGGCGGCGGCGGCGGGGACATTGGAATTGGGGCGTGAGAAGCAGCATCTGCAACAGAAGTATGGAGCATTTGAGTTGATGTTGGGACTGGAACAGCAGCAACAGCATCATCAGCATCCGCTGCAGCTGCAGCATCAGCAGCAGGAGCAGCAGGAGCATTCGTTGGTGCGTCCACAGCAACAGCAGAATCCGCAGTCGCATCCACCACATCCTTTGGCAGCTTAGGGTTTAGGGTTGAGGACCCAAACTAGGAGAACCGACACCCTGTTGATGACGACAAACGACGTTTAAGAAAAAAAAAAAAAAAAGAAGGAAAAGAAGAAAGAAGAAGAAGAAGAAGGAGGAAAAGAAGGAGAAGAATGCTTCTGTTTGTACATATTTTTTTTGAATTATTATTATTATTATTTTTGCATGTTCTACGCTTCCCTACTCTTCTACCCTTTTTGCTTCACGAAAATGACCCATGTTAGCAATTTGCTTCAGTCGCATACACACTGCCCTTTTTTTTTTTTACTACCATCATATTTTTATTATTATTATTATTATTATTTTGCTCTGCCTTCATGCGGACAACAAATAAGATAAATAAAGTAAACAATTTATGCTTATTTTGGCTAACAATAATGTCGACTTTTGGAATGAAGTGGGGTAATTGCCTCCCCCCGCTCCGCTCGGAGCACACACAAAGTAAACAAAAGGAAAAGCAAAGGCGGAGTAATATACCTGCGTCAGTCTTTTTCGGCTTGGGGGGTTTTGGATATCTTTACAACCCACGACAGAAATGGATCCAAGGAAGTTAGTGTGCTGAGGAGAGGGAGGGGAATGAGGAATGACATGACGGCGTCCTACGGCTGTTACGCCTAGGAAAACGGTCAATGTTGCCTGTGCGCATGCGCGCATTTCTTATCTGAGGTCTAAGGCCAGACCGGCCCAGCCCAGCCCAGCCCAGCCCAGGTCGAGTGAGGTCAGATCAGGTCAGGTCAGGTCAGGTCAGGGTGAGATGCATGAAATGGTGGCGCCCGGAAGTCTGCCTTTGGACAGCGCGGGAGGGGGGGTTTTTTCTTTGGTGGTAATAGTGAATAAAAATGAAAACGGGCCAACGAACGGGCGCGAGAAGGCGTAAAAATGTCTTGGATGCTTTTTGCTTTTTGCAGTTGAACGGTTTATTTTCTCAACTTTACGGTTAACTTTTTTTTTTCTTTTTTTTTTCTCTCACCCTTCGTACTTTTTTCTTTGTCCATAACGAACAACATCGATTGACCCCTTGAGCATTCGCCCAGTTTACAACCACCGCTTCCTTCTGCTCTCTTTTTCTCTCTTACTCTCTTTCTCTTACTCTCTCCTGCATACTTCTAAAAAACAAAAGAAGCAAGTAAAAAAATGGACGAGTTAATATTTCCACAGCCATCTCCAACGCCTATGATCCTCCCCCGAAGACTCTCAATCCACGGTGGCGGTGGTGGTGGCGGCGGTGGTGGCGGCAATAGTCTCTTCCAAAAGAACCGTCCATGGCAATACCCATCCCCAGCTCAAAAATCTCCGCTGTCCCTCCCACAATCTGCACCCTTACTCCCCACGGTCCCCGTATTTGGCCAACTCAGTCCCTTCTCTGCCCCGCTCTCAAGCCCGCGACGCCGCCGTGTGCGGCGACATTCCGTCGCGACAGGGTCCCCGTCCACGAGCACGAGCGCGGGCACGGGTACAAACATGAACATGAAGATGAGTACGAGTGCGAGTTCGAGTGCGATCCCACCACGGCACGCGTTGCATATGCCGATCATGAAGATTAGTCCCGAGATCTGGAGGAGTGAAAGTCATCAACGAGAGATCCATAGGTTACTGCATGCGGGCCGAGAGGAGGCCGTGATGAAACGGAGGGGGATCCGGAGTGGGATGGATATGAGTGACGATGAAGACGCTGAGGACCAGGAAGGAGAAGGAGAAGGAGGGATGAGGGGAGTGGAAGTCACGACGGATCTTGGGGGTTTCCGGGCTCTGGAGGAGCGTGAGAAGGTATTGAATATACGTTGGTATTGTTTGGTTCTGATCATTGACGAGCGGTGGCGTGAGAAGGGAGGAGGGGGGGGAATGGGGGAGAAGTGAGGTTAGATCGCTTAGGGCGCAGTTCGAGGATGAAAGAAAAAGAAAAAAAGTAAACTAACGCTTGTCGTTACTTTTGCTTTTGTTTTATGTCTTTGAGACAATAGGAGCGGATACGAGAGGAGGTTCGACAGGAATGGATGCAGACAATCCGTCGGTCTGAAGAAGCAGCAGTCGCGGCAGCAGCAGCAGAGGCCTCCCGACGAAAGAGCTGGCCGATTCTGTCGAGTGAACAGCAACAATCGCCACCACTGCAGCGCCTTCATTTTCAGGAGCAGTACCTAGAACTGCAGCAACAGCAACAAGCGCGGCTCTTGGCGATTCATCAGCAACAGCAACAACAGCAACAGCAACAGCAACAGCAACAGCAACAGCAACAGCAACAGCAACAGCAACAGCAACAGCAGCAGCTTTTGGCGAGTCCTCAACATCAATACCAGTTCTCTCACAGCAGTGGATCGATAGGGCCGTTGGAGAATCCAGGTGGATATCAAAAGGCTCCGGGAGAGGTTATACGACGGGAGTCGTTTACGACGTATCGTGGGTAGACGCTACAGACGTCCTTTCGTGTACGGAGAGAAAGACTTCGTGGTCTTGGTTTCCATAGGATGTCTCGTACGTGAAATGCATATAAAAACGGCCTATGATAAGGACATGATCTCATAATGCTGGGAACAGGTGGATCTTATGCAGAAAGGTGGCCCGGCCTGTATCTATTAGCTTGATGGGCCCTCGCTCGTATCTGTCCCAGAGGAGATTTTTCTCCAGAATAAGACGCGAGAATGATGAAAGAGAGCATAATTTGTCACAATCTACCGATTGGGTGGGTCTCCGATGGCTTGTCCCACGGCCATCCATGCCCGTTTGCTCTTCTTTCCCCCCATATTGAGCATATTGAGGGTAATGCCAGCCCGAGCGGGTGCTGAATTTGTGTGCCCGTTGGATAAGACAATTTGTCATCTCTCGAGTTCTCACACTCCCACAGTCAATGCAGACGTATGGGTGTCACATCCTCCTTGGAGCAGTAGCATCGCGCTTGTCGACGTCTCTCGTTTCGTGGGACAACCAAAGCGACTATAAAAGACTTTGTGCATAGCGCATCCTTCTCTCGCCTTCTCCTCTTCAACTCCAACTCTTCAACTCTCCAACTCTCTCTCTCTCTCTTCTCTCATTTCTCTCATTTCATTTCTTTTTTAAAAACTTGATTCAGCATGTCGTTCGGAAAGGTCGCAACACTCAACACCGGTGCCACCATCCCTCTGGTTGGGTAAGTCAACTACACAAATTATTATTCAGATCGATCAGCTATCGCATCCTTTAATCGCGAAAAAAAGGGGAATGCATAGCGCTTTGCCTTGCCTAAAAGGGCATGCAATTTGTTTGCTGTTTGTCCATTTACGTGATCCAACTGTCTGTACACCAGCATCATATCATCTCCAATTGCAAATCGATCACTGTCCTAACCCGTTCTCATTCGCCTTTCTCTTTTCATTTTTTTTTCTTGTTTTGCTTTGTGCATACAGCTTGGGAACATGGCAGGGTAAGAAGGATGAATTAAAGCAGGCGGTGAAGATTGCGCTCCAGACCGGATACCGCCACATCGATACCGCCTGGATCTACGGCAACGAGAAGGAAGTCGGCGAAGCCATTAAGGAGTCGAACGTCCCTCGTGAGCAGATCTTTGTCACTACCAAGCTCTGGAACAACTCGCACCGTCCCCAGGATGTCCAGCCTGCCCTTGAGACCTCGCTCAAGAACCTCGGCTTGGACTACGTTGACCTTTACTTGATGGTAATCATCATCGCGTCACATTTCCTAGTTTCATTCGTCCATTTGTCTATGCATACTTCAAGCATCGGTGAAATCTGACGTTATTACATACATTGCGCACTGTTCTTGTGTATGAATAGCATTGGCCTGTGGCATTCAAAGCCGGCTCTGAGGCCATTCCCAAGGATTCGGAGGGCAATATCCTCCAGGAGGACGTTGACTTTACAGAAACCTACAAGGCCATGGAGGACCTTCTTAAGACTGGCAAGACCAAGGCGATCGGAGTCTCGAACTTCACGATCAAGAACCTCACAAAGTTGTTGAAGAGCGCCAAGGTCGTCCCCGCCGTCAACCAGGTCGAGCTCCACCCCGAGCTCCCTCAGTGGGACCTTCTGGAGTTCTGCGAGTCCAAGGGAATCCACTTGACCGCTTACTCTCCCCTCGGATCCACTGATTCGGCCCTTATCAAGCGCGGTGAGGTACGAAACTTGATATGCTAATACTCTCTCTGAGATTTCGTGTGGGTCCATGTAGTCGAATACGTCCTTGTAACACCATTTTCTTTTGTGTGAACGTTGTGGATGTAGATCGCCGAGATTGCAAAGAAGCACAAGAGCACGCCCGCGAACGTCCTGATTTCCTGGGCTCGCCAGCGCGGTACCAGTGTGATCCCCAAGTCCGTGACGGAGTCACGTATCATCTCGAACTTTAAGGACATTGAGCTCGACTCTGAGGACTTGAAGACCCTCAAGGCTCTTACTGAGAACGATCCTCCTCACCGCTACACCAACCCTGAGTCCTCCTGGGGCATCAGCATCTTTGGATAAAAAGAAAAAAAAAATCTGTCCAGCAATCGACCTTGTAAATAGAAAGCAGCAGTAACTTTGAAATACTGTTATATCAAAGTATAAAAAAAATAAAAAAAATTACATGCCTGGAATGGGAACACAATCGAACCATTTTTTTTTGGACTCAAGGAATGGAAGGGGGGGGGGGGTCAAAAAAAAGCATGTCCGTGCTATTTACCATTCGCAACACAGCTTTGGGACTGGTGAGATCCTATTGGCATGGCCAATACTACAGGACGACCAGCAATGTGGGCATGCCTTTAATAAGCGTTCATTGATTTGGTAATCTCCGGGTATGGAAAAGGCTGGACGGGACATCTTCTCTTAGGGCTTTAGACAAAGGATGGCTAATGGCTAATAAAAAATAAATGAGCCTTTTTCGTCTTTAGAGTAAAAGACGACCCATGCTTTGTTTGTTGGTTTGGTAAACGATACAGAGAGCATGCAAGGGAGCCCATTAAGATTGGGTGAGCTTGCTTTCATGGCATCGAAGACAGACCTCAAGAAGATGATAAAACCAGATGTTAGGGATACAGAGATATGTGTGGAGAGAGCAAGGGAAAGAGAGACAGAGAGAGAGAGAGGCAGGCATGTAAAGTGCAGATAGATAGTGTAGTGTGCCTTGGTCCGGCTTAGCCCCGCTATCTCCGGCGGCTAATTTGCCTCATTTTACATAACATAGGCCATGCACTACTACTGCTTACCATCTTTCTATCTCTCATCGCTGCCTAACTGAGTCCTGCACCGGGCTGAGACATGTAAATATGTATGCAGGCCAACATTCTTGCTTCCTGGTCGTACTTGTTGTTGTTAATGTTGTTGTTGCTGCTGCTGCTGTTGCTGCTGCTCTCCAGTGGTAAGAAAGATACGGATGATTGTACTCAGGAAGAGAGGCGGGCGAGGGGCAACAGAGTGGGCCGAGGGCATACGGCTAAAAAAAAAACAAAAAAAACAAGTAAGGCTACTGAGGATGGAGGCACAAGGGCCTTCTCCTTCCTCCTTTTCCTCATGGAAATTAATATTTGATTGTTACACTGGGGTCGGTAAGCATGTTTAGGACGCTATGTTTGAGTTTGGGTTTCGAAATAATATGCTATCAAACACACTAACCAATTGAAGAACGCGCCCTTTTTTATTCAGGAACGAGAAACAAACAACTCCACCTTCATCATCACCAAAGGTGTGCGATTCCAACCAGCCCAGCCCATCACCTCTTTCCCTCTCTTTCTCTCTCTCTCTCTCTCTTTTCCTTTTCTTCTCTCTCTTTCTTCTTCTCTTCTTCCACCCACTCCCTCTCTTCGTTCCCTTTTCTTCCCTTCCTTCCTCCCCTTCCCCTTTCGCCACGTCCCTTTCCTAATACATACCCCCCCCCCCCCCCTCCCGCCTCGACGCAAGGCCACACCGTGCTCCTGACATATACCCTCCACACGGCAGTATCGTCACTCACCTTCTCCTCCATCTCGAACCCCTCTTCTTCTTCCTCCTCTTCTTGACGACATATCTTTTCGTTCCTTCCTTTCCTCTTTATACATTTATTGCACATATATCACACTCATCGACCCCTCACTTCCTTATACCAGTATCATCCCTGTCACTTACACATACGACTACAGCTGGCTCCAAAGGACGATCCCTGTGGAAGAAGGCTACTATTACTCTTTCTTCTCCCTCAATTCCACACCTCCTTCTTATTCTGCGACAGTTATCTAAGTATACTGTTCCTGCTACGCCCAACCCGAACTCCTTCCCTTCACACTCGTCCCCTTCATTTTTTTTTCTTTTTTTTTTTAGTCAATGACATCCTCCTTCACAAAACGCAGCCAAGGGCTCGCACGGACACTCGGTGCTTTAGCACTCTTCGCTGCTGGTGTCCAGTCAGCCTGTATTTCCCTGGCGGGGTCGACAGCCTGTCCAAGCTACGCAAAGTACCAGGTGGACACCAGTGCGGCCCAGAACGTCGTTGATTGGGGCATGGGTATCAACATGGCTCAATTCACGGACGTCAAGACCTTTGACGCGGCCGTGTTGAACGCTACCGGATTCTTGACCTCGGCCTCGACCTGCACGGGGTATAATTCGACGCAACGTATCCGGTACCAGGACACGCTGCTGTGTGTGATCCTCGCACAGGATTCGGCGTCTATGGCCTGCACGGCGGACGCACCAAACATGTGTGGGACTTCGTGTACGCTCTATGCGGATGCGATGTCGGCGATGATCACGAAGACGTGCCCGACGGACTCGACGTCGACCAAACAGTTGACGAGTCTGAAAAAGATCTGTTCCGGTGAGGACAATAGTCTTCCAGGATTGCATGATAACATGCCAAGCTGTGTGAATGCTACGACGAACGAGGCGACTTCGTGTGGTAAGTTGTTATTTTATTTTATTTTATTTTATTTTATTTTATTTTATTTTATTTTATCTTTTGACAACCACCCTGTTTCAAGTATTACGTGCATTGCATTTCATGGTAAAGAAAGGTCATGGGCAAGGGGAGGGGGGAAATGAATAACTGTGTCCAGAGGGGATGGAAAAAAATGAGAGAGGAACTTTGCCACGGAGGCTGTACGAACGCTAAGGAGGGATACATTTTTTTAAAAAAAGATGGACAATGAAAAAAGATTGTCTTCCTTATTATTATTTCTTTGGCATACACACGCAGACCTTGTCCCCATTCCTTCACTCTTCATCCATAATTTCTCGAATGGAGATCGGTAGTAGTAGTAGTAGTAGTAGTAGGATTTAGCAGTTAGGCCGTACTAGTGTCTTGGCCAGCTGGGTCGTGTACGTAGTCTAGTGCTGGTTACTAGTGAGAAAAAAAAAAAAAAGAGAAAAAAAAATAGCCGGCGGGTTTATTTTATTTGAGTTGGACCACCATAGACCAGTTATATTTGAGAGCAATTTCTTCGTTTAATTGCTTTCGCGTACATTTTTGTGTAGCCCATCTTGTGTTATTTTTGTCCGCCCTGTATTTTTTTTTGTACACTCTCGAATGGGAAAGAAACAAACAAACGCTAACGAGTCTTTCTCTATTCTGTCCTACTGGGTTCCCCCTCCCCTGTGCCGTGCCGTCCGCCTCTCGTTATCTCTGCACCAACCATCTATACAATTCAAACGCGCTCTCAAAAAAAAAAAAAAAAAAAAAAAACCTGATCCTCAACGATAACGAACACGCGCCCGTATATATATATGTATATGAATATATTTATGACGGAATACAGGATTCGGCTCACAAACGGCGATGTGCAGCTTCTGCGCGACCAACACTACAGACACCTGCTGTATCTCTGGCGCGGGTGCCGTCTGCAGCACCCCTACCTCCACCCTGATCACGCCCACGGGCGCAACCACGATCACAGGCATGGTCCCACCCTCGGCCACCCCTTCCTCGAACGACTCGACACAGAAATCCGGACTCTCGACCTCAACACTGGCGGCGATCATCGGCGGAGCCGTCGCGGCCCTGTTGATCTTCTTTGCGCTGATCGTCTGTTGCATCCGTCGTCGATCCCGTGCGACGAAACCCGCCAAGGGAGGCTCGAGGAATCTGGCCAGGAACGTGTCGACCTCGAGCGCGAGCAAGTATAATATCTCGGCACCAAAGATTCAAGAGGAAGGGTTCTCCTCGGCTCTGACGCCCTCGGCCCCGATCCCCATGACGGCCTTGCCTATGATCTCGACTACGGATACCTCGTTGGGAGCGGGAGCGACAGCAGCAGCAGCGGCGGCGGCGGTGAACAGGATCTCGAAGCAGAGCAGTGTTTCAGGAAATGGTAAGCAGTCGTACTGCCAGGTTCTCTATCCCTACCAGGCCTCGATGGCGGACGAACTCGACTTGACCCCCGGAGATCTCGTGAACGTGCACCGGGTCTTTGACGATGGATGGGCCGTCGGTGTGAACATGAACACCTCGAACGAGGGTGCCTTCCCGGTGGTCTGTGTCATGTTCGTGGACGAGTCCGCGCTGGATGATGATTTTGAGGATGTGAACATGCACTCGATGACGCCGATGGGACACCGAGAGGACGACATGCAGAGCAAGGGATCCCCACGATCGTCGGTCATGCCCTCAAGATCCTCGAGCCCTGTGCATCTCCCAAGGAGACATTCGTCCATGATCCGGGATAGTGCTGTCCTGCCGGGCCTGAACGGCCCGATGACGAGCTCTCCGCTGGCCGGAGGGAACAATGTGGCTCAGCAAGGAAGGTTGCAGCCCCCAGCAATGAGAGATACGATGATGAGTGACGCGAGCTCTATTAACCGATGGTGGGAGGGCGAAGGTTCTGCCAAATAGAAGACAGCAAAGCATCTCTTTGGACATTTTTTTTTTTTTTGGGCATTTTTGGTATCATATATTTTAGGTTTTAATGGTCCTGGATGGCCAAGGAGTAAAAACAAAAAAAAAAAAACAAACAAACTATGCCTTCGTCGTATTAAAACGAGCGGACGGACCAGGATGATAATGATTGTGCAACACCGCTACTCAGGGACCAAACAATGCCCTCCTGCTGATGTTGTTGTTGTTGTTGTTGTTGTTGTTGTTGCTGTTACTGCTGTTGCTGTTGCTGTTGCTGCTGTTGCTGTTGGCCAGCCTCCTGCTGCTTCTCCGCCTCCTGTCGTCTACGCAGACATCTCCTCAGACTCTCCATCATCGGATCCGAAAACATACCCACGCACCGGCACTCTCTCTGGATCCGCTCCAGTTCCCTCAAGAATTTCCCCCGTCGACTCATTTCCTCTTCATTTATATCATCCTGAGAGCTCGCACGCTGAAGAAGCAGCTTTTGCTGTGTTCGCGATATGGATTCTACAGGGTTCCATGGACTTTTAGGTGAGATCGCGTTGTCCTGAGCGGAGGTGCCGGAGGTGATACACATGGGTATCGTAGGTGTCGTGTCCGTGTCTTCAGCGTCCGTGTCCGTGCCTGTGCCTGTGAGATTGTCGAATGTTGTAGAGGTCATGCGCAGACTGACTGGTACGCGTCTTCGGTGGTACGGTTGCAATGTGTTCGATCCTTCTGCTCCTGTTCCCACCCCTAGTCCTGATCCTGATCCTGACCCTGATCCTGATGCAGATGCAGGCCTAAATGCCTCAGAGCTCGATAGCGGTGCAGACTTGGGTGCCGATGATGACGGAGAAGCGCTATAAAACGACAGTGAGGACGGTGTGACGTTCAAGAACTTTGAAACCAAGAACTGTCCCTCACCTCCTCCGCCCAAATCATTCGGGTGTCGTGACACTCCGGGTGGCAATACCCCAGAAGAGGTTCCTGCGCTCATGGTTCGACGGATGGGCGAATGCTGATGATGAATGAAGGCAGAGAGGGAGCGGGTCGAGCGGGTGGATGCGGGGGAGGATGAGACCAAAGGTTGGCGGGCATGATGTCTTCCCAGCGCGTAATGCTGGAGGTTGTTTTGTGAATTCGACCGTGCACTCGTCCCAGACGTCGTTCTGGTGACGGCGTAAGATGCCAAGACCTTGGAGACCAGTTCCTGGACCGGAGAGGTAGTCGTCTGGTGCGGGCGGTCGCCTTGTGTTGAAGATACACCCGGCGTGTACGCGTCCTCGACATGGTCACCATTGTCTCCATTACTGCGGCTGTTGGGGCTGTTGCCATCGTCGACACTGCCAGGGTCGGAGGAATGGCTTTGGGAGGGTCTGAGGACTGTCAGGACTGGGTGGGAGGTGGTTCTGGTGATAGAGGGGATGGGTGCGGTAGCAGGGGTTGGACTCAGGAGACGGCTGAGACGTTTAGAGGGCTGGTGGTGTGCTGATGCTGGTGAGGGTCCTGGCGGCGGTATTGGCGTGGGGCTGGTTGGGTCCGTGGGTGTTGAGGTAACTACGGCGAGAGACGGGACACTCTGTGTCGTTGTTGAATCCCCTGCCTTCTCCTGCTGGTGCTCGTCGTTTAGGCCCTGCGTTTGCGCCTGCTGGTTTTGCTGCAGCTCCTGGTGATACATGTTGCGGGGTTCCGATTCCGCGTCCTGCACGGTCCTGTGATCCGAAACCTGGACTAAGCGATGAGACCCTTCTGCGGTAATAGTGAAAGACGCACCCGTGGTCTTGGCCTTTGTCGCCCCCAGCGAAAGATCCTCCATGGATTGCCGCAAACTGCGAGTTGAATCTGTGTCCTCTTCTGGACCTGCTCGTCCTAGTGCTCCTGGTACTACTGTCGGAGGTTCGTCCGACATGGTCTGTGCACTGTCATTCTGCCTTGCTTGAACATTTGGGTCGATGCGCCGTGGATGGCTGAGTTGAGTGTTATTGGGTATGCTCTCCGATGTTGGACCCTGGTCCATGTCCTGGTTCCCGCCCTGATGCGTCCGCTTGTGTGGACTTCCTGCATCCCCTTCCAGTCGTTCCTGGTGATGCTGCTGATGAGCATCATGGGATGAATGCGGCTGCGTCTGCGGGTAGGGATCATGGACATGTCTCAAGCAAGCGTGCTGAAAAGGACGGTGTCCCTCATGAACGAGTGTTCGCCCAGGGCTCTCGTCCTTGTCGTCTAGATGGTGCTGTTCGTAATCTTCCTCCTGATCTTGATCTTGGTCTCCTCCCCCACAAACGAACTTTGCTCTCCGTCTCCGCTGTCGTGCAGGTTTTGGTCGGTGATCTGGGCGCCCTGCAGTTAAAGGGCTGCTGTTGCTATTGCTTGCGTTCGAATTGTTGTGATGGTTGTGGTGGTGAGTAGGAGGATTGGAGGCGGATCGCACCATGGGTCTGGTTTTCGGATGGCCTGCGATATGGCCGTGTCTTCTGCTGTTGTGGACATGGTGGCTGCTGTTGCTGCGGTGTTCCGCAAGAGTAGATGTAGCTGTCGTTGCTGTTGCTGTAGCTGCAGCTTTGCTTGTCTTTGCCTCTGCTTGTCTTTCCTGCTGTTGAGGTGCTTTGTGGATCGACTCTTGGTCTGTAAGGTTGAGAGCGTCTTCCATTTCGGTGAAAGGAGCTTAATGGAATTGCGAATGAGTGATGGAGTAGGAGAGAAGGAGTTCAGCGGTGAGAAGGAGAGGGGGTGTGTGCTTGGTGTCAGTGTTGAGCCTGTGCGGTGCTTTTGCTGGTGCATATTTCTCCACAGATGCTTCGCCCGCTTTGAGTGCACACTGTCTGCCCTCAGGCTACTCGTACTTTTTTCGATTGCATGCAGTGCCCGCCTGGAAGTGCATCCTAGATCGACCGACCCGGACCGACAGCAACTGCTCCTCCGTGCTCTAATTGGCAGCCTACATCGTCTCAGTGGCACCACAGTAATCCATGGATCCATTCTACCCCTACCGCTCTGTCACATCGATGGCATCGTTCGCGGTAGGCAAGCATAGGATCTCTCACCGATCCATTCAGCTCCCTTCCCTAATTCTTCTTGTCCCAACCACGCTCGTTGTTACGCAAACCAAAACTGGCACAACTCTGGCGGCCATCGAAAGCCCCTGCAGCGGCTTAGTGGGGGAAGCGTTACAAAAACCATAAATTGGGCTGCTGATCACATTTCATCCTCATTCAGCATCCATCCATGGTTGACATCGCACTTGACCCCACCATCGAGGCTGAGAACCTGAACGCTGTTGACTCTGTGTACGCTCTTTGATGCCCGCCCAAAAAATCTGACGATATTATGTACAATTGATGTGTCGTATATGATTATGTTCAATTGCTGTGCCTGATATGTATGCCATATCTCATTTCCTCAAATGAATAGCAAAGAGCCAATCTTGCCCCACCCTGCTCTGGACTATGTGATCCCTAATGCTGAAGAACATCAGACGCTACTGAAAGCCATGCGTAAAGCCTGTGGCTGGGACGTTGCCAATGTATGTCCTTTCGCAATTGACCAGTAGTGAATTTCCCCCCCCCCCCCTGCTGCGCAATTTTTCACACCGTGCAAGTTCATCACCCCTAAATCGTTTTTCATTCGCTATCGTAACGCATTCACTAGGTCCCGAAGTGGTTTGTCCAACAGGCTGAGGGCACGCGTGTGATGTGCATCTTCTACGTCCCTGGAACGAACACGGCTGTCGGGATGGGTGGTGTTGAAATGAAGGATTTCGATCGTCAGGATAAGGACGTTGCAGATCTCGAGACCAAGCGTGGATGTGTCGTGTCCTTGTTCCTGTACAAGAACTACCGTGGCAAGGGCTATCTCGGTCGCATGCTCGAGGTCCTAGAAGACATAGCCCGGCAGAAGGAACTTGAGACTTTGACGATCTATGGGCTGAGCAAGGCAGGAGGGTATGAGAAGTTCGGATACAAGACGTTCAAGATCGAGCCTAGGAACTATGGAGGCGAGAATAATTGGGAGACAAGGTTCTTGGCAAAGTCACTTTAAGTCCTGTAACCTTTGTGGAAATGAGATATCCTTTTTTATTTTGAATTGTTCCAACCGCCTTGGCTTGCAAGCAGGTGCTGAGTCATCTCCTGCCTGCGAGTTCAGCCCGACAAAATGTGCGTATATATGTAAATAGACTAGACTGCATCTGGACAAACGCTCAGCCCTAGAATACCTGTCTAAAGATGTCGCAATGGCTGTGCAGGCTGAGCTTTGCAATGCTTCCTCGATAAATCCTTCCGCAACGGGTCAATATCTTTTGCGCCCCGGCGATGAAAAAGCTGCTTCGTTGGATGCATTGCTCAGATACGGCAAACGGTGCATCTCCGTGGAGCAAACAGACAAAAAAGAAGCGACTTTTCGTCCTGCGAAGACGGATAACTGTTGGCCCCAGCCTAGAAAAGGGGCGCAGACGTGGTCGTCATGTGCCAGCATCTTTGTCTTTTGGCACAAAGGTCTTCTTATTTTTAGCCAATGACTGACCCCTTTTCCCTTTGGGCAGGACAAGGATTGAGGGGATCTCGGCCTTGTCTGTTTATCTATAGACGCGCTTAACTCTGTAAAGGAAGAGGCGTCCTCCCCAGATAAGAAAAAGTTTATGCCTGGCAGTGAGTGGTCTGCAGGGGTTTCTGTTAAAAAAGAGGGATTGGAAGAGAAACGCCCAGACCATGTCCACTATTACTCTTTTTGACGATCCCGCGTACAATGTCTGTGTCATTGCTGTTGTCGTTGTCAAGGTCCACTGTATGTTGTTTCATTCTGCAAAAGACTCCTCCTGGGCACATTGGATGGGGCTGATGCAGAGTAAGCGTGAGCATCTGTGGTAGACGACCACCAAAGTTGCCCCCAAGATGTCGAGGGCGTTAGATCACTGGACGCATTGGAGAGACAAAACGATCTTGATAAGGCAAGAGATGGGGGCGGGGGTGAACACAACAACACACGGCAACATTCACACGGCCATCTCCTCGACTTCTTCCTTTGTTTGTGTTTTCTTATATCTCTGTTTTCTGCTTCTTTGCATTTCATTGCTCACCTCGCCGTAGCAGAACCCTAAACATCCTCATCCTTATTGCCTGTTCACTCTCCCTTTCCTCCACCTCCTCTACACTTCCTCTACACTTCCTCTACACTTCCTCTACATCTCCTGTGCTTCTCTTCTCTTCCCTTTGACCTGCCTCCCCCCCCTTTCCAATCACACCCTCACGCCTGCGTCTTGCAGACCTCTATCCATCCTCACAACGTGGCCATCCTCACTTCTCTGCTCATACATCATCGCGTCTTCCTTGTAACACCTAATTTTCGCTGTTTGACCATCTGCCATCCTATAAGCATATTGGTCTTATTGGTACTCCTTCCGCCATACCATTAAGCTTCTCTGGCTCTGAAGGAAACCGTCGTCCGGTCTCTTTCTTTGTCACCCATTTCCCTGCTGTTTTTACACATATCTCTCTCCCGCGCTCCATACCTTACTCTTCCGGTTCATCCCCCCATATCATCCTACGCCATCTCCTCTCTTAATTGCTTAAACCTTGACTTTCCATATTGCTCACCGCTCGTTCATCCGCCTGGATGGGCCTTTGTTTTTTATTGTATTAATTAAATACGCGCCCGCATCCTCGTCCCTTTCATTCCTCTGACCTCTTCCTTCCTACTTCTCACATATCTCCGTCCTCCCTTTCGGCAGCGATTCTTGCTGCGCGTCCCACTTCTTTGCTCTACGACCCAGGAGAGAGTCCACACATCATGCTCCAACGTCTCTTTCTATCCATCATCCTCCTCACCTATCTCCTACTTTCCACTGACCGACACAGCCTTTTTGTACAGGGGCAGCCTCAGCCATGCGGCGGTATGGCCTTCGCACGAGTCGGCAACTCATTCTACATTCAGGGCGGTGCTACCGTGGGGGACAACTTGCTCGCACCATTCTGGGCCCTCAATCTCACGACATCGTGGGCCACCAGCAAACCAGACTGGACTTCCCTTCCTCTAGGCCCCACCAATGCCTACCACTCTGCCGGCTACTCTGCTGACAACAAGAGCTTCATAACCTTCGGTCGAGACACCGGTGCAGCTCCGCAGGTCGTTCCGCAATCCTGGGTCAACATTTACGACATCCCTTCAGGCTCTTGGTCGTTCAACACGAACCCTCCAAACATGGCCGACAATTCTCGGAGAGATTTCTTTGCTGTGACCAACCCTGGCGCCAACAAAATCTATATTCTCGGTGGCGATGCAGGCACATCGGGTGCAGTCTTCACCAACTCATTCGATACTTTTGACCCGACTACGAGGACACTGAGCGAAATCACGACACCGGCTCCTGGGCCGCAGTACATCACAACCTATGCTGCCGTGTGGGTAAAAAAACTGCAGGCGATGGTAGTGATTGGGGGCTCAATGCAGAACAGCTCAATTCAGGGCCTATATCTCTATAATCCTTCCACTGGCGCATGGACCACCCAGGTAGGAGATGTCACTCCAATTCTTAAACGCATTTGGCTATTACATTCAGTAATGAAGGCAGGAGATGAATTGGGTTATAAACTAAGATTACCAATATTATAAAAAAAAAAAAAAAAAAATAGGCTACTACGGGGTCTTTCGACTATAATCGACGTTCACATTGCGCCGCAAGCAGTAAGTCGTTGTCTTTGCATTGCTGTTCAGAGTGTCTGTAGAATTTGCGTTATGAATGGTACAGAAACGTTCATGCTCATATTGTTCATTATGCTCACTATGCACGCACTCTTAGACGATGATGGGTCACTGGTAGCAGTATTCGGAGGGTTCATCAGCCAGCAAAGCACTGGAGATCCCAATGTCTACATTTTGGACACGACAACATGGACATGGACGACAACACCGTACTCTGGACCTGGACGAGGCAGTACAGCCTGCGTTCTTGTCGACGATACATTTATGATCTGGGGTGGATTTTTCACTTCGCCCAATACTGTTAATAGCGTCCCTTCGGCTGCGGACGCCCTTTTGTTGTACTCGGTGTCCAACAAGGCATTCACAACTACATACACCCCCTCTCCTGCTCTCACTGGAGGCAATAACAACGGTACCAACAATCCAGGGTCGACTCCCCCTGGCGGAGGATCGAGTGGAGGGCTCTCCGCAGGAGCAATTGGTGGAATCGTAGCAGGTGTGATCGTTGTCTTAATTGCTTTGGTGGCGGCATTTACGGTGTTCCAGCATCGCAAGAAGAAGAGCCGCGCGGCCAAGAAATATGGCGGCAACGTTGATGAATCCAATCAGGAGTCTCTGGGTGGCGCAATGACAGAGTACGACCAATCCTTCGCGCCTTCCTGCCGCCCTGGACCAACACCCACTGGGATTTCACACTCGCTCAGTGCCACGTCTGATGACGCTCATGATCCACGACATAGCGCTGATGGACAATCCAGCAGTGCCGGTTACTCCAACCCAGCAACGCCGACATCGCTTCAGTTCCTTCATACGGGCGAAAGTGCCGTGGGATCGGAGACCCCGTACAGCTCTGCAGCATTGGCATCAGGCTACAATGGTCGGCAGTCCTATCAAAGTGACCAGACTACGACTGTCTACTATCCACCGCCGCCACCTGCGCTAATGTCCCAACAGCCAACGATACCAGAGGAGGGACCTTACATAAGCCCGTATATAGCAAGTAACGCGAGTATTAACCGTCGGTCGCAAGATCCCCAGACCCTGACAGATAGAGAGGGATACTACCCATTCAACAGCTTCCTGTCTCCATCCACGACTGCGGTTTCCCCATCGGGAGCGGACCAGTACCACGACAGTTATGGGATGGAGCATGCTTCTATGATGTCTTCGCAATCTGGATACACAGACGTCTCCTCGTCCCATCCGCACAGCAACTATGTCTTTGACCCACGACTGTCCCCCGGCATGGCTCCTGCGTCAAAGCGACCTGTGAATGGACCCCAGGGCGGGCCTGGGTTTGGAACGGAGATGGAACGGCCTTCACTAGGTGCTCCGCAGGCGATCCTGCAGGATCCACTTCCTGACGTTTGAGGGCTGACTCTACTCCTTCCCAGTTAATGAAGGTATATAGCATGAAATTGAACGGCATACAATAATGATACGCGTACATTTAATTAAAAAAAAAAAAAGAAAAAAAAAAGCGTTAGAGCGTATATACAAGTATACAAGACACATTGGTAGTCTATAATACGTGGTTTCGTGGGTGTTGTGCCTAAAAAAGTCTGAGTGTGTGGGTTGAGTATATATTTGTACCACGTTCGAGTGGTTCTTGAAGCTCATTTACTATGGTGGAGATACTTTCATGGAATCGAATCGAATCGAATCGAGCAACCAATATAATTTTTCAATACGCCCGTTCAATTCTTCCCTCACCACTGCGATTAATATTCAAGAAAAGCGAAACAAGCGAATTAGTCAAAAAGCGGGCAGCATTCTAAAGTCTCTAGAATATATTATGACTTTGTCTCGTATTGCAGCCTCGTGAGGCATGGCCCCCAGTAGTGGCAGCAGTCGATTCGACGAGTAAGGTTGGCCCTCCGCTCGAAACAGTTGTTTTAATAATTGGAATATTAAAAATTGCAGCTGCAGTGCAGGTTAGCAAAACAGACACAGAGTTCAGGTGGATAAAATTCGTCCGGGTAGAGCGCAATCGCACATCGATCATGATTCCATAGGGCGTTCATTATTATACCCTGCGGTCATAGTCAGCATTTAGACATCTATAGTCTACCATTCATACATTCTGTATATACAGTGCGCAAACAGGTAGACGGGGTACATAGACAGACCAGAAAAGGTATATTTTTCATATCTCTCTCCTTCTTACGGTTTACACTCTTTGTCTCCCATCCCTCCTCCACTCTGACCACCTTCCCTCCCGTCTTTCTTTTTTGCTACGAACAGAACTACCCCCCATCCTCATCCACCATCAATAAGCATCGTCTCCACCCTCCTTCCTTCCCCCCTCCCTTCCCATTTGATCATTCTTGATCCAGTCGTGCCTCTCACCTGTTCCTGAACCCACTTAATCCCTTCACACTCCACCTTATTCGACCCGACAAAAGCGGAAGCGGACGACACACACAACCATGAAGATCCTCAGTCGCCCCTCGATGGGCCTGGTTGTCTCCATGGCAGCCTTGCTCACTGCTTCGATACAGCGAGTTGCAGCATTTGGACGAAGTAGGTGGAATCCCCCTCCTTTTTGGCTAGTGCCAATATTGGATTATACAATCGTTTTTTTTCTTATTATTTTTTTCTCTTCCCCTGAGTCCATCGCCCAATTGATTGTGCGACAGTTGTTTTACCTGAAGGAATGTAGACTATCATTCAACCCATCCCATCATATGCTCCGCCCCGCGCCTTTACCCACACTTTTGGAATCTCATTCAGATGAGGTCCTTCAGGATGTGCACCATGGCAAACTGATTACGAAAAAATTTCCGAATCAGCAACTTGGACGTGTCAACAGCTCACCGACGTTTTTCTGACACGCATGCTTTTAGTGTACATGTTCATAAGAAGAAAGAAAAAAAGCTGTCAGTTTATTGGTTGCCTTACACCATTCCTGTATCCATTTTTTTTTTCTTCGCATACTTCCCTTGATTCCGTCTTTGATGGCTCTCTTTCTTTCCATGTAAATTGATCAGTTGCACAACAGTCTTGTTAGTCGCTTTATGGCTCACGGCGTTTGGGTCGGATTATACAAAACGCAATTTCAATGACAAAGACCGTGTCCAGCATGAATTTTTTTTTTTTGCTTCTTGGGCAGGGGAACATTGTCTGGCAGCATTGGGGACACAAGGATGGAGAGCAATTCTGCGAAGGGAACACCAAACAGACCACAAAAAGGGACTAGTGTTGAAATAAGGTTTAATAGCTGATGTTTATCTTCGAAAGTGCGCTCATATTTTTCTTTGCGGACATGGCTTTTCATATGGGATTCATTATCGGGGAATGGTCTGTTTATTATAGTCTCCAAAGAACATTGACCACGGTCCCGGCCCTTTGTGTTTTCTGGAGAGTGGAGCGCAAGGAACTGTAAATCGATAGGAGTGGTGTGTGTGTGTATGTGAGAGGTTAACGGTCAGGCACCACCTGACAAATCAAGTAGCTTTTCTCAAACCAGCCATACGATTAAACCCATATTTTGTCCTTTCTGGATTGTCACTCGCTTCCGCCTGGAGACATTCCCGTCTGTCTCCATTTGGATCGAAGTCAATCCACTTTGTTGTCTGTATGCACCCCAAATTTATCAACTCATCCGATCGCCAGTGCGGCCCTCATCCCCTCCGTCCTATTTGTATCCATTCGAGATGCAGCTGCGGGGGGGGGGGGGGGGGGGGGGGGGGGGGGGGGAGGCCAGTACGGGGTCATCAGCTAGAGGCTGTTTAATTTCCATCCACTCAACTGCTACTCTACTCTCCCTTGTGTTCACTCCCGGTTTTCTGTGCAACGCTGCACAGTTCTGCCAGGAGGAAGACCCGCACTTCGGAGAATGACCCTTCGTGTGTATGTGTGTTTCTTTACGCGAGCGGCATTGCTTGCTGCGACAGGGGCTCACACATTATCTTGAATGCACCTGTGGCTGCTGGTCTCCTGCCCAGGGTACCACTAATGTTTGCGCGATTGATGGTCTCTAGGATGGGAAGCTCTCTCATTTCCTGTCTTGGCGTGAGTGAGTGGGTGGGTGAGTGGGTGGATGAGTGAGTAGGCCAATCCGCGTTCGATTTTTTTACCCTACTTTCTCCATTTCTATTTTTATTATTATCCACCACGTTTCTACTCAAAATATTTTATTCCTCCAGTCGGCCCCCTCTTATTGGGCAAACACAGCCGTGGACATTCAATTACGAGATGAGTCCCGCTATTTCTCGCGCGCGCTGTGTCTGACTATGAACTCTTCCCTTCTTTCTCCGTTTGCGCCTTTTCTCTTAGTGGTGGACTATAACGGAACTGTTTGTAATGTAAGTAACAGATTCTTTGCTTTTTCAGCACACAATTGCAGGAGCAAATTGAACGCTTTGCTAACCTAACTTGCTCCACATCCAGGGTTATATCGACTACAAAGTCTGGCTGCCAGACGGCGCCACAATCGACCTAGTCGAGGCAGGTTTGATCCAGCAGGGTATCCAGCAGGTCGGCGGCCTGGTCGAGCCATGCAAGTCTACGTTTATGTCCTACACATGCTCTGTGGCCTATCCACGGCCGGTCATCACCGGACAGAGTAAGTGTCTGCGTCCGTTTGTTGTACTTCTCCCTGGGCTTTCATTTTTTACAAACTCAAGAGTACCTCGCGCAGCAGACGTGGCTCTCAAGGCTACTTCTCTCGAACTGCGACGACTTACATCATGCTGGACCTGGACCTCTAGTCTAGCCTTACTTTTCACGAGAATTTCTCACAATGAGAGCTACAAAGCCACAGAGCCCAGAACGTGGCGGATGTCTGGATTCATTTGTAGGATGGCCAACTAACCTGCGAACCGCCAATGTATCTTTACTCTTGTGCGATTTAATCCTATAGCCAACAGCTACAATGTCCTATTCGCATGTCAGTCGACCTGTCAGGCGGTCCAGCAGACCTGCAAGGCCGATCTCACTTTTTTAAACATGACCCAGATCCTCCCTGACTGCAAGACAGCCATCCCAGGCACAGAGCAGTATCCTAACGGACCCTTCCCCTATCAGCTCGATGGCTCTTGCAATACTATTCCATGTAAGTTTACAAAGCACCTGATTGCTCCAAGAGAGTGTTTTTTTTTTTTTTTTTTTTTTTGTTTTTTTTTGTTTACCGGTAATGGTTCCCAGATGTATTAAGACGAGATACCATTGAAATGGTTTGAAATTACCTTCCTAGTCCAGAGCTCAAACACAACATGCGCGAGCCCGATAACCGAGTGCCCATCGCCGTTCGTTCCAGACTTGGTCTTTCATTCGACGAACGGTCAGCAGAACACGGACGATGCCTTCTGCGGATGTGGATGCTGCCTTCCCTGCCCTCAAACGAACTCGTTCTACAAGCCGGGCATCATTGACCGGGGATTCTTTATCACCGATATCCTCAAGGGTGTCTCTGCAGGCCTGGCCCTGGTCCTCGCGCTTTCTTATGTGGTGCTTCCAGATAAGCTCCAGCATCCCTCGAACCTGATCCTCTTTGCTGCGATTGCGACGGTGCTCTTCTCGGCGGCAGTCGCACCCTCGTACGGAAACCCCAAGAGGATCCAGTGTGCGGCCAATGGGGTGACGACGGCGACGTCGTACAATAACACGCTGTGCACGATCCAGGGCGCGTGGCTGTTGTTTGGAGCGATCGCGACGACGGCGTGGTTGTCGATCGTGATCGTGAACCTGCATTTGCACACCGTGTGGAACTCGAACTGGTTGGCGAAGAGGGCCTGGTTGTCGCATGTGGTCGGATGGCTCATCCCTGCGGCCTTTGCAGCCATCGCCGTTGTCACAAAGTCGATCGGATGGAATAACTCGAATATGTAGGTTTGGCAGGAAGGATGATAGGATCCTACTCGTGGTGCGGACACTAGAGGTCTAGGATTCTGCTCGCATACTAATCGCATCCTCTTCTTTATTTTCCTTGTTTTCATTTTTCAACGCTACTATAGGTGCATGGCTACCCAGGATACCTCAAACGCGTTGTTGTTCATCCCTCTGGGAGTGATCATGGTCCCTGCGACGCTCTTGCACATCGCCACGTTCGCACACATCATCAAGGTCACTCTGCAGGCAGAGAACTCCGAGACCGTCTCACACTCGACCTTGTCCTCCGGTCGCGCCGCCCGTATCTCTCACCGTCGTCACGTCATGAACGCGATCCGGATCCAGTGGCGCGCTGCTGTCCTGGCCCTGATCGTCTCGAGCTCCGTTCTTCTCTACTGGGCATTCTACCTGGTCGAGGGCGCCAAAACAGACATGTCCTGGATGAGCACCTGGCAACTGTGCATCTTCACGGGAGGAACCCAGGAGGAATGTGGAAGCCGGTTCGCGACTGGATACGTCCCCGATTTCATCTTTATGATGGTTACAGAGGGATTGGTCAGCACGACGGGACTGTGGATCTTTTTGCTGTTCTTCAAGCAGTCGTTGATGATGGAGTGGAAGGAGTACGTGAGCGGATGGGTCTGCTGCGGAGGACGACGGAGTCGAAGGAAAGAGGAGGATCAGTTCTATGTGATCTAAAGGACCGCACGCGACTTTTCTCTCTCCTTCTTTCTCTGGTTGTAGGAACGCGTTTTTTTTTTTTTTTTTTTTTTTTTTTTTTGGTTTTATTTATTTTAATGGATTATCTGCCTACATTACGCACCACTCTCTTTGCTTTCGACGCTCGGGTTTCTTTTTTTTTTTTTTCGTTCTTTGTTATTGTTATTGCGCGAAAGTAGGAAGAGTATATATTTATACTATACATGACATGATATCCCCCACCATCCACCCCCCCATTCAAACATTTACCTAACTATATACACATACACATACACACACATATACACACACTATAATAAACGTTCGTTATTGGAGTTTGATCCTGTTGGGGCATTATATTTTGCATACGCGATCTGGATAGCATTTTGTATCCTAGACTGTCCAGTACAAGGAAAGTATTTTGGAATTGCATACAAAAAGGCTATGGAGGTACTCTGTTCTGGGTACCCTCCTCCCTCCCTCCCTCCCTCCCTCCCTCCCTCCCTCCCTCCTTCCCTCCCGCATGGCGCGCGAAATTGAAAATTGTTATCGTGCATATTCATCCAATCTTGCTGGCACATAAAAAAAAAAATTAATGAAGTGCCACAGAATATGGAGGAGCCAGGAGTTTAGAATGAAGAACGAGAGCCTCAACGGGAAGGGAGGGAGGCGAGATTGTGTCTCATATCATGCAATGATCTTCTCATTTTGCTGCTGCTGCCTTTAAAAAAGTGGCATATTAATATTATTCATTTTATTGCTGTTGCTGTTGCTGTTGCTGTTTGTTATTGTTGGTATATGTAAATGAATGATGGTGAAGAATATCTAAATCAAGATGGAGATGAAGATGGAGATGAAGATGGAGATGAAGATGGAAATGATAAGGATGTTGAAAACGGATGCTGAAAGTGAACGACGTCTACTTGGAGATATCTGCGCGACTGGTAATGGTACTACAGTCCCCAGTCTCCCTCTCGATTTGATCTGTGCCCGTCAACTGTGGTGGGACACCCACCAGATCAGCATTCAGGGCCAAGGACTCCACAACCGCGCGTCCTTCCTCCTCCTCCTCCTTCTCCTCCTTCTCCTTCTTGCCCTCTTTCTCCTTCTTCTCCTCCTTCTCTTCTTTTTTCTCCATCACCGATGCCTCCTCCAAATCCCTTAATTCCTCACCTTCAGGCTTTCCAGCCGCTGGTGACCGATGCCCAGGTCTGTCCCAGGGCAGGGTCGCCAGGCTCAAGAGGAACGCAAAGACACCAAAGGCCACGACTCCGAACAAGGAGTTCTTGAATCCCTTCATCAGTTGTGGGCCACCACGGACGGATGATCCGTCGGCCCCGCCGCCTTGTTGTCCGTTCGTCGAGATAGAGATGACGTTCAGGATCGCGATACCGAAGGGTGCGCCGAGCTGTAGACCGGTGTTATAGATCGCACCAACCAGACCCTGGTCCTGGTTGGGGGCGTCGCGCACGGCGATCAATTGGATAGGGAGGAGACTGAAGGCCATACCGATGATATGGACGATCAGAGCAGGGAAGGGCAGACGCCAGTACGAGACGTCCTCGGTGACGAAGGCGAACATTAGCGCGGCTGCGCAGCGCAGGATGAAGCCGACGAGAATCAGGGGCTTGAGCCGCAGACGCGGGATCGTCCTGCCAAGGATGGGGAAAACAACGATGGCGAGCAAGGCGTGGACGATGAACCCGACGGCGGTCTTGATGGCGGACCAGCCGTAGACTTCCTGGAAGATCATGTTCGCATAAAAGATAAATCCCTGGATCATCCCCATCTGGATAAAGGCCAGGACAACCGAGGTAGCAAAGAGACTTGATTCCCAGATTCGAAAGGGCATGATCGGATTAACGACCCTGGTCTCGACCCAGAGGAAGGCACCGATGAGCAACAGTCCGGCAATTAGCATCGGCAATGTCTTGGGACTCGCCCATCCATCCTCGTTGCCCATCGTGATATAGTACACGATCCCAGTGACTCCCAAGACCGACGTGATCGAGCCCAAGAAATCGACGTGGGCCTCCTTGCGGGGCACGACCGGGATGACCAAGAAGGCCATGAGCAGCAGCACAAACGCCGCGATGGACGAGACCCGGAAGATCCACTCCCATCCAATGCTCGCGATCAACCCTCCAGCCATCAGGACCCCAACCACGGCACCCAGGCCACCAAAGGCCGCAAAGACCGAGAACGCCTTGGCGCGTTCAGGACCGGCAGGATAGTTAGTCGCGATGAGTGCCATAGCCGTCGGGACAGTCGCGGCAGCACCAATGCCCTGGAGGGCACGGGCGATGACGAACATGATGGGGGAAGTAGCGAAGGAGACGACGAGGGCCCAGGTCGCGAACCAGAAGAGTCCGAAGAGGAACATGGGTCGGTGACCGTATAGATCTCCCATACGGCCAGAGAAGAGGAGGAGGCCTGCAAAGGCGATGGTGTAGGCGTTTAGGATCCAGGGCATGAGTGCTACTGAGAACTTGAGGTGATCTGCGATTGGGATAATCGCGATAGAAACAGAGGCGCCATTGACTATTAAGTAATGGACATTGCATGAAAGGATCGTTAGTGTTCCAAAATACATACCAACAAAAAAAAAAAATAATGTTCAGAAGATCGTGAGCGCCGATGGGACCTACCGACATCCAAGAACTGGGCCGTGGAGACGACGTAGAGCATAATTGGGCGCAGCCTCTTGCGCAGCGCATCAATGTCCCTCTCGTTCTTGGGCGCTGCAGTCAACTGGGAGTCCATGTCGGTCTCTACATTGGCAGCGGTATTCGAGTGGGGCGCCGAGGGATCCTTGGTTTCCTGGTCTGGTCGTGCCATGGCGGTGTTGATCTTCCTGAACTATACGTGTAATTAGAGATCGCTTGGACGCTGTGCTTTGTGTGATGTACGGTGATGTGTGTGTGAGAGAGAGATGCCGTGCTTGGGGACCGCTTAGGACAACGTGCGCCGAAGGGGGAGGGGTTATCTGACAGGGAATCAAATTCAACAACGAGAATGGTGGATGAAAGGGTAGGAGAATTCACAAAAAAAAAAAAAAAAAAAAAAAGCGAGAGAATGAGGAACCAAGTTCGCGATCTTTGATGTATGATGAAGAAGAAAAAAGGTGGGTTGATTCTCCTTTGGATGGGGCCTCCTTTATGTCTTTTTTTGTTGGTTCTTTCACAGGACCCAGGATACAGAACAAAAAAAAAAAAAAAACTACGCCCAGATGTCTTGTTCTGATGAACCACTTGTTGTCCCGCTGTGTTCAGACGGCGACATTTGCTTTGCAACTTTGCAGGATCAGATAACAAATAAATCATACTCAGCAAAAAAAAAAACTAAAATTAAAAAACCAGATCCTCACACAGAAGGCGAGAGAGATGACCGTTGGGCGTATGTGGTTGGTCTGGAGCAGCAAACGCATTCGAGTAACAACACGCTCCCAAAGGGTCTGGAAGAACTCCCCATTTCCAGGTTTGTTTGTACGCGATGACCACAGAGACAAATTGGGGAAGATGATTATAGTTCTCCATCTGGGTTTCCTTTTTTAATTGTCATGTCCATCACTCGGTATTAGTAACAGGGCACAACTCTATTCCTGTTAGACTAAGAACAAATAGCGTTGCGTGTAAAGCGGAATGCCCACTGCGCAGCATCGTGTACGCCCGGGCACAGAATTCAGCTTTTGCCAATAATTGCAGCCTCCCCTCCCTTCCTCGAGCCACCGTCGCATCCCCTTTACTCGGTTATACGATGACCCAGGGTAGCGCTGCGCATCCTCTGCTGTCTTTTTTTCTTTTATTGTTCTTATAGGACAAATAAAATAAACGGTGCGTCTAGAGAGAGGGGGTGAGGCCTCAATGTGCCGCTTAGTAAGGCGCCTCTCTCGTGAACCACCCCTCGTTGGCCAATTCTTGAAACGGCAAACAGGTTTCTGCGAAGCAAGGAAGCAGGAAGCAGGAAGCGCAGCTGGATGATGATATACCCTCCGCAACCCCATGAGTCTGCGCAAACATACGCGTGGCGTTCGAGGGGGAAAGGGTTTAGATTCTGGTTCAGATTCCTTGTAGAGCGGTATCCCGACCGACCCTTTCCATAACGTATAGTGAACCGTGGCTGCTGCGGGATAGAAAAAATAAATCCCTCCCTTCCTCAAAAGTTGTTATCCAGAATCATCGTCAAAGCATTACAACACAAATGCTCTAAGCTGTGCACGAATTTTTTTTTTGGGCGGAGCCGTTTGTCCTGTCAAGATCACACAGCCACGAGATTGTGTACCTTATCAGTTGATTGTTGGAGGGGTTAACTTTATGTCAGAGCAAATAGAACGAACGATAGAACGTGTGTGTGTGTGTGTGTGTAAGCGTGTGTGTAGATAAACCACTCTTTCCAGCAGCAAGTCAGATTGCATGGGTGTTCCAGACTGTCGCTGTTGAAGGTTCCTTGGCCGTCCTCATAAACAAGGGAAGCTAGTGGACATGGCAGTTTTTTTTTTTTTTTTTTTTTTTTTTTTTCGATCCAAGATCATCATGGTAGTATTGTGTTTTTTTTTTGTTATTGGTTCTCATTCATTTATTTGAGGGCACAAGCATCCTTGCACACGCAGTGGGGCTCCTACCTTCCTCCCACATCTTGCTGTGGATCATCTCTATCTCTTGTAGGACGATCAAGTAGATATGAATCCTCGCTAACAACTCATTCATGCCTCTGGACTTGGATCATTTCTTATTCATTTAATATTATTCTTTTTCCGATGCAAGTAATATACAGTTTTGTTCTGGATGTATGCAAGCGTATTCTATAGATAAAAACAGCAATAGCAACAATCACAATACCAGGATGATGCGGGTATTCAAAAAGAAAAGAGCCAAGACAGAGCAACGCCCATCCCACCTAGGCCTTGACCTCGTCCTCCTTCTCGCCCTGAATCGTGCCGGCGTCGGTCTCGACCTTGGTGTCCATCTCATCCACCACGGACTCCCCATCCATTGGACTACCAACCTCCAAATCCAGTTGCTCCTGCTCCTTTGTCACCTCCTTTTTGGCCGGAATCGCGGGCCTGTCCCAGGGCAGGATTACCATCGCCAACAGGAATCCAAAGAGCCCCATCGCAATGATCCCATAGAACGCATTCTTATAACCCCTCATCATCGCAGCACCCCCATGCACACCCTCGACATCGTTCCCGTTCGTCGCGATCGAGATCACGTTCAGGATCGACAGCCCAAAGGGTGCACCGAACTGCAGACCCGTGTTATAGATCGCGCCAACCAATCCCTGGTCCTTATTCTCCGCATCACGCACGGCCGTGATCTGGATCGGGAGCATCGAGAACCCGACCCCGAAGACATGGAGGATCAGGCCCGGGAAGGCCAGGCGCCAGTAGCTCGTGTGCTCCGTCACGAACGAGAGCAGCAGCGCGGCCACGCACCGGAGCAAGAATCCGGTGAGGATCAGGGGCTTGAGACGCAGGCGTGGCAGGATCCGTCCCATCGTCGTGAACGTCACGACGGCCAAGAGCGAGTGGGTCAAGAACCCGAGGGCGGTCTGGATCGCGGTCCATCCGTAGACCTCCTGGAAGATCATGTTCGTGAAATAGATCACGCCCTGGAACATCGCCATCTGCACAAACGCCAACACGACCGAGGCCGTGAACGTCCGGCTCTTCCAGATCCGGAAAGGCATCAGTGGTGCGCTGACCTTGGACTCTGTATAGATGAATGCGCCGAGGAGGACTAGGCCCGCGATAAAGACCGGGAGCGTCTTGGGACTCGCCCAACCGTCTTCGACACCCGTTGTGATGTAGTAGACCACCCCTGTGATCCCGAGAGTAGCCGTGGTCGCGCCAACGTAATCGACCTTGGGTTTCTCATCCTTGGGCGGCGCCACTGGGATGGAGAGGAACCCGAATATCAAGACGAGGTAGGCCGCAATGGCCGAGATCCTGAAGATCCAGACCCATCCGATAGTGGAGATGAGTCCTCCGGCCATGAGGATCCCGAACACGGCACCAAGGCCGCCAAAGGCTGCAAAGATCGAAAACGCCTTCGTGCGTTCAGGGCCGGCGGGATAGTTGGTCGCGATGAGTGCCATCGCCGTCGGGACAGTCGCGGCAGCACCGACGCCTTGGAGGGCACGGGCGATGACGAACATGATGGGGGAAGTAGCGAAGGAGACGACAAGGGCCCAGGTCGCAAACCAGAAGAGACCGAAGAGGAACATCCGGCGATGGCCAAAGAGATCTCCGAGACGGCCAGAGAGGAGGAGGAGGCCTGCAAAGGCGATGGTATAAGCATTGAGGATCCAGGGCATAACCGGGACAGAAAACTTGAGCTCATCAGCGATTGGGATAATCGCCACCGAGACTGAGGCACCATTGACTGATGGATGAAGGAATAGAAAGTATTCATAATGTTAGAACACGGTTTCTTTGTTCGAGCATGGACGAAAGCGAAGATGAATATATTTGTATGTCGAGGCGCTTACCGATATCAAGGAATTGAGCAGTCGAGACGACGTAGAGTAAAAGTGGTTGTAGCTTTTGGCGCACCTTCTCAAGGCTGGAGAGTTCTGGGATTGAAGGTGAAGCAATGGTGGTTTCGCGCGACATGTCGATGGCGCTCGTGTTAGTTGGGGCACTGAGGATTTGAGCGACTGTTGATGTTGATGTAGACGCGGACGGCGAGGTCACCGCCTGTGATTGAGCCATATTGAGTGATGCTGCTGCTGCTGGGGAAGTCTGTGGCTGCTGCTGAATGACTGGGGTGTGAGCTTATTATTGAGGAGAAGGAGAAGGAGGAGGAGAAGGAGAAGGAGAAGGAGAAGAAGAAGGAGATAGGGTATGGGGTATATGTTCGCGTACTTGTTATTATTTGGGGGGGTAGGAGTAGTTCTAGGACGAGTTTTTTTTTTTTCTTTCTTTTATGCTCGGTTCCAATGATCTTGGTGGTTTGTGCTGATAATCCAGAAAGCGGGTTCTCTGGCCTGCTTTTATATTTTTTTCTGTTTTTTCTTTCCATCCTTCCTTCTCTCTTGACGTAATGTGCAACGTTACGCGCTCACTAGATTTTTTTTTCCATGTGGGCAAAGTGTCCGCAGAAGCCTTGTTTTGTCAGCGCTTGAACTGTTTCCTCTTTTAGGAGGACACCCGCCGCATGTCTGACAAATTGTGTGTGTGTGTGGACCGCAGTAACACCAGCTGGATTTCAATTTTCTTAATAGGATTAAGCACGCTGCAAACCCGTTTTTTTTGGGGAGAGGGGGGAGAGGGAGGGTGTGCAGCCACAGCGCAGCGCAGCGCTCTTACTCTCTGTCAATTACGGTGAGCCTTTTTAGACAGCGGACTGTCTCGTATTTCGTGTTCCTGCGCAGTCATCTTCTGAAATGAACCCCCCCCCCCCGTTCTTAAAAAAAACGCGACTTGGTTCTTTATTATCCTGGACACATTTTCCCTTAGAAATTTGATGATAAATTGTCAGTGCATCATTTTGCGACAAAAGAAACTCCTCCTCCTCCTCCTCCTTCCAGAAAGAACAGACAGCCAGATGGTTCATAAAAAGAAGAAAAACAAACAACAATACAGGAAGAAAAAAAAAACCAGCTGCGATACTCGGAAGCATGCGCTATGGGAAGAGAGACGTGGGGGGGAGGGCAAAGGTGGTCGTAAAAGAGGATGGCTCCTCAGAAATGAAGACAAGACACATAAAAAAGAATCATACAACAGCTATTTACAATGATCCAAACAGACAGATAAACTATACATGACAGCAAAGAAAAGGAAAAAGAAAAAGAAGATATACAGAAAAAAAAAAAAGAAATGTACCGCGTCTGCCCCCTCTCAGCAGCGCTCAACCTCCTCAGAGCTCAGGCACAGGTGATCGATCGCCATTAGCTCACGCACAGACCCACGTCTCATCGTCAGATACGACGCGCTCGGGCCTGTCGCAGGACCCAACATTCTCCTGTTGTGAGCATATCCCTCGCTGCTCTGAGCGCCCCTGTCCTCGTCCATCCACATCCCCTCCTCCTCCTCCTCATTCTCATCACCATCATCATCATCATCATTATCATCCTGCTCTGCCGAAGTCGGGTCCGACAAAACCGAAAAGTCGACCGAATATCGCTTTTTAGCTCTGTACCCAGCCGACCCCAGATCTCGTCCGCCCCCACCAGTGCTGTGCTGCTGAAGGTAATCATGCGCACTATAGCTCTTACTATGACCCAGCACCAGAGTCGCGCTCTTCCTCGCATCAATATGATACGAATGATGATGCTGATGATGCTGATGATGATGATGACCTCGACCATCCTTCTCCGCACCCTCCCCATGCTCATGCTCATGCTCCTGCTCCTCCTCTTGGACATGTCCCAGTGTCGAGAACCGTCTTCCCATCACCACCGGGCCAGGGGACGTCGGCGACCGCTCGATCATGGTCTTGATCACCGCATCCTCAACATCCGCGAGCTCATGGCCAGAGCAGCTCGATCCAGACCGCGACAGGGACTCGCTCCCATCGCTACCCCGTCCGTAATACTGATTGCCCTCGACTTTGTCCTTGCTCGGTACAGCCGCCGTAATCGTCGTCGCCATGGTCGCCATGGTCGCTGTCGTCGAAGCGTTCGTCGCACGACCACCGCCAGGCATCTCGCGATGCTGCTCCGCCAAGTTGGCGAGCTCTGCCAATGCAGAGAATGGATCAATTTCCAACGACCGATGGTGCTCATGTCCACGCACAAACCGCCTGGACTGCATGTCCAGAGATCCATGCCGCGTCATATTCGGACGTGGAAGTGCGTAATTCAGCGCCTGGTGTTGCTGTGGCTGCGACGACTGCCATTCAGAGCCCTGACCCTGGCCGTAGGGCGATTGAGGCCGGTTCGTTGAGGGGACCACCAGAGCCGAGACCGAACGCGCCATTCTCATGGGCGGAGGTGCGGACGAACCCAGTGAACTAGTCGTTGAAGAGGGGGGCGACATCATAGTCGGTGCGGTATATGGGTAGTGAAAGCTGCTGCTGCCGCTAGTCATCATTGGTTGTTGAGGTTTGTGAAGCGACGAAACTCCTGGAAGGTTGGGACGAGCGGGTCCATTGTGTACTGGGTACTGAGGAGGTCCACCTCCCGGCATACCCATGTTCTGTCGGTCTGACGATCCCAAAGAGATGGACCTCGACATGCCGGACGCGAACTTGAACGACGTCTTTGTATCGGGCGTCTTTGGTGGGGTTGGGATCGTGCGAGGATAGGCCCCAGGGCCAGGACCGGGGCCGGGGCCGTTGGGCTGCATGTGATGAGGTTGGTGACCGCTCTCTGTTGTGTAGTCACGGGAGCCGTTGCGGCGATGATTGCCTTGGGCGGATGCTGCTTGCTGTGCTTTAGGCGAGAATTCCAGAGAAGGCATCGAGTGTCGTCGCTCTGTGGGGTTGAAAAAATAAAGAAAAATAAGGTTAGATGCTGACCAATAAAGTCGAGTGTTTGCTGGAATGCACGCTTTGAGTCGTTGAGCACGAACCATATGGATCGAATCTGTTGTGCCGCATGATCGAGGGCGACGTGACACCGGTTGGAGAAGCTAGGGGCGGGGATATTGCGCCGCTTGCCGAGCCCCGTTCATTCAGCTTCATTTGCAACTCTAAGGGGGGGAGGAGGGCGGAAGGTTATCGGAAATATCGGAGATCACAAAAATTGTGTCAATAAAGAGTGATAAGCCGTTGGAAATTAAAAGCATGGCTCAAGTGGCATCATATGCAAGACGTCGCCTGTACCAGCGGGGTCTTGGAGACTGAGTCGCCTCCGCTTGCGCTGCATGGATGTGTTGAAATGGTTCTTGATAGCATTGTCCGGTCGACCGGGCATCAGCTTGGACATCTCGGCCCATTTTGAACCCAGTTGTGCAAACAGCTTGAAAATGAGCTCGTCTTCCTTGGGTGTGAAGGGTGACTTGTCAACTAGATATATCGCAGCAGAGAAAAGGAAATACAGGAACAAGGAGAAAAAAAAAATAGGGAAATAGGGGATGGGCCATGTGAGCAATCATTGACGATAGGGGGGGGGGGGGGGGGGGGGGGGAGGGGGCGAGAGGCGTTGGGATGAGTGTTGTTGGGCATGTATCCATGCATGCATGGAGGCACAGGAAAATCTTTTTCGACCCAACGACTACTTGGCACTTTTTGCTTACTTGTAGGGTCAAGATGGTTGTGCCATCGTTCTCGGCATTGTTTGCCAGTCCGTGAGCCCAATCGACTTGCAATCAAAACCCACTTTTCGGCACCCAACTCATTCACCAAGGACCGGAGTTGACGATCCTCCTGTCAAAAAAAAAAGTTAGGAGCCATGTCAATTGAAAATGTTGTGAAGGAAGGGAGGGGACATCTCATGTCTTCCCATCAAATACCGTTACTCTGAAGGCATGAGAGCTAGAAGCAGAGAGGAATCATTACCTCAGGGGTCCATGGACCTTTGATAGAGCGTGGTTTGGAGATCATTCGCCAGCGCTGAAGACACTGATCCTTGTCTCGAGATCTGTCTGGGAAGCAATATTCCGCAATCCTCTTCCAGGTTTTGCCGTTAAACTTGGCGACAGCTTCGCGAAGTAGGTTGTCCTAATGTTGATAAGAAGAACCAGATGGGTATAGGAGCAGGGGTGTCGAGTGGGACAAGGGTGTTACGGAGGAGTGAGAGGAGGGGGAGAGACAGTAAAGATGAAGGGGTGAATGTATGGAAGCAGTTGCAAGAAGAAAAAGGAAGAGAGAAAGAGGGGGGAGAAGGAAGGGAAGAAGAGGGTCATAGGGTCAATAGGCTGCTCGGTGGAGAAGAGGATGCACAAAATAATCGATGGTACAAAGGAGCGTGCACGTCTGTCTGTGGCGGGTTGCTGACGAATACGCATGGGAGGAATGGGGGGACCATTGGGGCATTTACACTGCTGCTGAACAGTTGAGCAGTGGAGTGTGAAGTTGAGTATGAAGTTGTAAAGTATGACTGTATGTGTGCTAGGAACAACGGATTTTCACGAGCTAACACAGCACCGTTACAGGGGAAAAGACGGGGAAGAGACGAGGGCCAGGTCGGGATGGAATGTAATTGCAGGGAAAGCCTTTGAGCGGGGCAGAGTGCAATTAGGATGGCATGGGATGCGTGTGAATATGCAGGGATGAGACCGACTGCAACAGCTTGCTTAATGAGAGAGGATAGGCGGACGAAGTACGCTGGTCTCGGGAATTCGATGGACGTTACTGGACAGAACAAAAAGAGGGCGAAGGAAGAGGAGGCAGAAAATAATAGTCTCTCCTTGTTAGGCACTCTATTTCTCCCTCTTGCTCACTCAATCCGCGCCAAAAGAAGCACTGTGCTCAGACGAATGCAGAGCATGCGCATTTGAAAAGGGAGGGGGGGACGGATAGACGCACACAAGCAAGGAAGAAGGAAGAAAATTTTTCTGGGAGTAGGTCGCAGCAACCATGCGCTAATCGATGTGTGGCACTAAATGTGATTTTGACCTCTCTTCCCCTCCCCCGCCACCACCATCCCAAAGCAACAATTGACATGGCATGAAGAGTGGCTTTCCATAAATGTAGCGGTATGTGTATGTAAGACGAAACGGAAAAAAAACCACTGCGGATATAATTTCCTCCCCGATGCAACCATGCATGCGGGAACACAAAAGTGAGGATCCCTCTTGTTCAACGTTTGACTGAGAATGCAGATCAGAAGAATTTTTTTCCTCCCCCCCCCATGTATGTGGTGTTAGTGTGTCTGTTTGCTGCTTCTGTCAGCGATGTCGACAGATTGTTTGAGCAACCCGCATAGCACAAAGAGGGGGAGGGGAGGAAGGAATGGATGTGATGTTACCCATTGACCATGTTGAGAGAGGCAGCATCGATTTGGGTGCTCATGCTCAAGTAACACATCCACTCTAACGGTGTGTTCCCAAGCACAACGCCAGCCTTCCTTCTTTCCTTCCTTCCTACCTTCACTAGTGACCAAGGAATAACAGGAAATATCCCCTCCCCTCCTCTTTCATACTTTCCCCCCCTCCTGCTTGTTTTCCTATTTTCCTAGCCCCCCTTCCCCCTTCCTCCAGCCATCCTATACGCCAAGACCGTTTCATCTGAACGGTCATCATCTCTTCCTTCTTTCCTTCTCTCACCCCTCTTTTATTCTTGAAAGAAAGAAAGAAAGAGAGAGAAAGGGCGGAATAGTCAATAGGCCAGTGCACCATTACCACCATTACGAATGACGCGTGGTACGCGTGGTATTCTAAACCCTCCTTCTCCCCCTCCCCCTTACTCTTTGCCCCATGCATCCCGTGTGTGTGTATGTATGTGTATGTGTATGTGTATGTGTATGTGTATGAGCATTCGTCCTCTCTCATATGTCAATGATGTGAATTTTAAAACAAAGTCATCACGCGTCCAAATTACAGCATGGAAAAACGCGCGAGGAAAGGAAAAATTAAAATGAAAAAAAAAAAAAAAAAAAAAAAAAAGGAATGGACGCGACTTAATAATAAAAGCAATAATTATGGTAGTGACTTGGGGGGAAATGGGATACCATACCTCTTGAAGAGTCCATTGCGCCCCTTCAACGTTCGACTCCGCATCAGACGACGCGTCCGAGTCCATGGTCGTATCCTTGGAATAGTAGTCCTGAGGACCATGCTGCTGATGCATTCCCGACCGCTTCGGTGGTTTCATCGGCATTGATAGGGAGTACGATAGTGTGCGGTGTCTTGAACCATCGGGACAGGGCGTGAAACCATAGCGGTGTGGCGGTTTCTGCGATGGAGCTTGCTGTTGATACGGTCTCGTCTGGATGTGGGGGTGGCTCGGCGAGCGAGCATGGGATCGGATTATCTTACTGATGCCAATGGGCCCCGATCCCTGCTGCTGAGGAAAGTCTTGGGACTTTTGGTGCTGATGTGAAGTTGAGGACGCCGATGGAGGATGTGAGGAAAACTGTACATGGCTACGATGCTCATGCATCGACAGCTTCAATTGCTGCTGCTGATGCAGCCGCATGATATGCTGTTGCTGCTGTTGTTGTAGCGTCTGGCACGAGCCCTGATGACCCTGCTCCAGCGGCAATGGGGACGGCATCCAAGGATGGCCCTGCGAGAGAGAATGCGTGCGGCTAGCGCTAGCAGGGGGGCATGACGCGTGATACGGCGGAGATCCATTGGATCCGCAGAATTTTGGCTGCAAATATGTGATTTGTGCCTGAGAATGTCCCGGATATGACGGGCCCTGCTGCGAAAGCGATAGCAGAGAACCGTGACTACGGTGACGCCCATGCTGGACAAGGCTCTGACCAGCTGCGCTGCTGTTCGAGCCGCGGTGGTGCCCCCTTGAGAACCGCCCGCTATGGTCCTGAGAGGGCATAACTTGAGGACGCGAGACTATGTTCATATAGTGACGCTGTGGTTGTTGCGGTTGCTTTGACGTGAACGACTGCCTCTACCGTTATATAGGGCTGATAGGTGGACTAGAGCGGTTGGGATGGACGGTTCTGTAACAGGCAAGTCAGTGAAACGGTGTGATCGTGGAAGGATACCCTCGGAAGCAATTCAAGACGCGACAGAACCGTATCGGAGGAAGGATTCTGTGAGTAAGGGATGTAAACAGAAGGCGGGGATGAGAATGTGTGTCAAGGAAAATCGGTCATCCGGAAAAGACAGAAGGAAACAAAGCGAAAAAGGAACGGAAAGAAACCGATGAAAAGCAGAGAATAAGGAACGCCAAGGCAAGATGTGAGGGGGTTCACGAAGAAGACCAGGGCCATGTAAGCGCAACAGTCCCGTGCGCCCATTTGCGGGGAGCGAAGGAAGGAAATAAGACTGACCCTTCCAAGGAAGGGGTACGGCGTCGACGATGGTGAGATATGACATGTTCAATTGGCAGGCAGAGTTGCTGTGGTAGTATTCCCTCGCTTATCCCCAGCACGTATTTGCGCTGATTACTGCTGCATGGAAATGGTTGCTGTTGCTATAGTCTTTGGTTCTTCCTGTTCAACTCATGTCAGGGCCCAAGAGATACGATGTGCAAGGAATGTAATGGGTCCTGAAACGGATAAGGTGCACATCAACGTCCTGAAAGGGATTCAAGGTAGAATATATGCACCGTTCGGGTTGTGCAGTGAACGCGCTTGAGAACGCATAAAGCTCAAGCAAAGGCCATCTCGAATGGTGATGCAGGCCAATGCCCATAAGAAAAGAACAGCTTCAAGGGCGGACAAAGAGGTGTCAGAAATGGCACTACTAAATACCTTTGAGAAATGTCCGCCTGGGATCCCTTTGGTTCTTGTGTTCTTAATGAGAGCCTTGGATGATACTACGGAGATGGAAAATGGAGTTGCAGAAATGATTATATTGAGGATGCTGTGGTGTAGAATCCGGTGTAGTGTGAGAAAGGGAAGGGGGAGGGGCCTGTTGGGAGTAAAATATTGTCTGCTTCCTCACGATGATTTTAAAGCAAAGGGAGGAACTTCAGGGTCAAAGCTGCGTTCAGGATGGATTGAACAAGGACTAAGGGAGTAACCCCTTGGTTCTCTCCATCGGACGCTGCTAACAGAATCATCGAACCTCTAACCGACCGGGCATGAATGAACGAATGAATGTCCTCTGACAACAGTGCTTTTCCAAACGCACAAAAGAATAAAGGGAAAAAAAGGGACATATGGCGATGCTGATCATGAGTTCGAATGTGTAGAAGCCAACAACCGGCACTATGCATTGTGAGGAGCATGAATGAGGTTACTATTCACTCGAACTCTTTCTTTTCATCCAGGAGTCGTACACAAACACACGCGGTAACGGTAAGCTCCCTCCGGGGCTGATGCTGACCGACACCTGGATATGCGACTGGAGGAGGCTAAACGAGGAGATTTGTAGACGTGGGTCAATTATGAGTATCTTCCGGGCTGGTCTGTTGGCGAGCCTTGGCCCCTGTGTTCCGAGCTCGGTTGCAGCGTATGTTTATTTTATTGTTTCCGCACTGTTGGTTGTCGACTTCCTGCCAACATGTTGTTTAAGTACGCAAGGCTATATATAGAGAAATATAGAAAACGGCTGCCCTTTTGATCATATCGCCTGTGTCTACTAACACGTCCATTCCCCGCCAGGCACAAAATGAGCTTGGTCTCGCCTCGATGCGCGTTCAACCCTTTACCGCTCCTGTGCAACAACGGAGGACGCACTATGTTTGATGCAGACCAGAAGCGAGGAGGAGGAGGAGGAAGAGAGGAGGAGACGATGGTGATTGACGATTAAGGGAGCTGAGGAAGAACTGTCAATGGTTCTTTGAGAGCCGTTCATTCGTCCATCCAACCCTCAAATGGAATTACTCAAAGCATGACGATTTTCCTCTTTTAGTCGCACTAAATCAGACGGAAAACCACGCTAATGCCAGGGCGGTGGTGCAGTGAAAGAAATTGCAGACCAGGCGGGGAGGGGGGGAAGGGGAATATAAAGTCGGAAGTGAAGATTGACTCCCTGTGTCCTGATCCTGATCAATATGGCCTTTTGTAGCTGAGATATGTGGCGGCCAGGAGTGGGCGTGAGACGCGCAGTCTATCTCGGGGATGACAAGAGAGAAAAAAAAAAAAAAAAAAAAAAAAAGATGGGAGCACAAAGAGAGCACCAAGGGTATCCAAACGACCCTGATTGGCCAGAGTTTGACGCGTCGCTTTGTCTCCCCGATTTGGCTGCCCTTTCCTAACCCTCTCAGCCTGAGGACTACCCCGGGGGAGCGCATAGACTGCACCCGCCCTGTGTGCTGCGCTGTGTGCTGTGGTAGGATATATGTTTACTACGCTCTCTAGTCCCACTTAATCTCTGCACCTCCTCCCCATCCCTCCCTCCCACCTGTGAAGCCCATGAAATGAACCCTTCTGTATCCAACGCGAACCACTTAATCACCCGCAAATTGTCTCCGCCGAAATGTCTTGTCGATTGCAAAGGAGTAACAGCTGCCGCAAGTGCTGTATAGTCTACATATGCCTTTTTTTTTTTTTTCTTTGGTCATCTCGCACTCTTTTCTTTCCATCGCGCTTTTGCTTGTTCATGCATCGACGTGTATGTAGTGTTGTACAAGAGACTCCAAATTGAGGCACACACACACACACCTCCTACATACATGCACCCCTTGTCAATCCCTTCTTTCGTGCCGGTATATATATTTTATGCGCCGTCGAATTTGTGCTTGAACAGGAAGAAGGGTAGAAAGAAGAGGAGCGGGGGGAGGGGGGAGGGAGAGAAAACAAGAAGCTGGTTGGAGGGCGGTATTTGTGGTGATGTGGGTGGGCGCAGGTACTAAAAGGAAAACAGAACATACCTTCCGTTTTTATTTGTTTTGCGTGCTTGCTTGTTCAAATAGCCTCGAACGGTTCTTGTTGTTTGTGTTATTGCAGGTAATCAAAGGGAGGGTATGGAGACTTGACAGCGCAAGTGGGGAAAACAGAGAGAGAATGAAGCGAGGGACAGTGAAGAACCGGTGAGAGTACGGGCAACCGGTAGCATCACCAAGCAGAAGAATGGATGAGTGAATAAATAAATAAAACAGATAGCAGCGTGGTGATAGATTACTCGAACATTACGCACCTCGAGAGAACCGGGGGGGGGGGGAGGGGGGTTTAGTTGACTGAGGGGGCAGGTTTCTTTCTCCTCCCATTCTCCCTGTCTTAAACCCGAGCATGCGATCTCTGGGTCTTTGTTACTTTGGGATCGGCAGTAGCGTCGGTGCAGAGATCAAGATGGGGAGGTTGTAAATTACCCGATGCAGCTGATGGGCCCACTCTACTTTCTTTTTTCGTTAACTGACTATTTCGCGCAAGGAAATAGATCTTCATCTCCAGAGTGTTCACAAAGCAACGGCAGCAGGTTATATGATCACAAGCGATCCTCCCCTCCACCACACCCCCATACGGCTGCTATCCTGCATCCCATGAAAACAAAAACCCCCACATTCCACATATTCCCTTTTCGTCCTTCTGCACTGCTGGAACTGGCACATCAGAGCCATCTGCAGTCAAGAACGACCCGTATTGATGTGATCGGAAGTGGTTTCGTCTCGGCGGTGGGGGCCAAGATGGTTCCCCCTTCTCGTGCTATTTATGTGATGATGGCTCGTTCCGCTCTCCTCTTCCCTCCTCCTCCCCCCCATTCCATTGCATCCTCCACAACGATAGCTTTCGGTTGCAACCCTTGCTTGGCCCCTCCCGCTTCCTGATCCCATCACTGAACGCACACCAGGTTATGCAGAGAGGCCAGGTGTTGAATTCATAAACGTAATCCCCATTGCTCCGGTAACTGCTTTTGGGATGCCCATTCGTCACGTCTATCACCATTGCAGGTCTTTTTGATAGAACAAAGAAAAGAAAAGGAAAGAATAGGAAAGAAAGAAAAAGAGAGTTTACTCTTATGATATCAAGGACCCACTCTGCCCTCCTTTTACAGAATAAAAGGTAGACTTAGTCTAGCCGTTAACGGGGGGATCAAGAATAGGGGAATAATATACTTTGACTCGATCCCATATCTTTTAATGAGAAGGAAGGGAAACATGGAGCTACACCCTAAAGTTCGAGCCACATGCCCCCACAAATACATGATCGATCGTAATTATGGTACCAGAGAGTGGCCGCTGCGATATCCGGTATCACACTCGGAGACGATCCGATCTGATGGGGCAGGACTCGCCTGTGAACAGCCCGAGGATTCACGCTGTTGTTTGTCGATATTTGAAGACAGCTATAAAAAGAAAAGGTTGTAGCAGTTAGTCGGATGAATTCCTCCCCCTATAACGTTTTTTAACAGAGAAAAAAAAAAGAACCCCCTTCGATGCATAGAACACATACCGAACACATCTCCTGCCATTGCCGGTGGTCTTGTACTTTTTCACTTTCCGAATGGGATCAACACCGAACCGACGTTTCCGGACCTGAGCCTCGATCTCCTCCTGAGAGTGGACCCGGAATTCCGTGGCCTGGAGATCCAACGGCGCAAAGTGCCCGCTGAGACCCAGGAGGGCCATCCGACCCTTGGAATCATCGACTTCCGCTCCCGCACACGGCCGCTCCTCACTCAAGACAGGGAACACCGTCCATTCAGACGACGTCTTCTCGGAAATCGTTCGTGATTCCTGAAGCAACCATTGGGATCCTGGACCAAGCGTCGCCCCCAGAGACGATCTCCTCCCGCGGACAATCTCTCCCTTGCTCTCGTGCCTAGAGCCGTTGCTCGTATGCACATCCTGCATTTCCTCATCCCACTCCGGGTCCTCGTCCGAGTCTTCGCCCTCGCCTTCGCCCGACTCGTCCAAAATAATATCATCGTCAGGCACCGTTTCGGCACCGTCATCGTTGCCGGAAACCCTGGTGGCCCCATTGGGCCCGTGCTGTTGTTGTCCGTGGAGCGTACCAACCCAATTGTGCCAGACAGATTTGATTCGCTCGTTCTCATCTTCTCGGTCTTCTCGGCGATCGTCCCCTGTTTCGTCATCGCTCTCGTCCAGAGCGATCCCCCAGATGGATTGCGGGCCGAAATCTGGAGCATTACTCAAATCTAGAGGCCCGTTATGGGCTCCCTGCTGAGGCACTAGAATCTCCCCAGGCGACTCTGTAAAGACCCTGCTGGGCATCGCAGATTTTCCAGAAGCACTGCTTATCGAGCCTCGAGGCCCAAGGGGCATGTTCCCTATACTGCCATTCGAGGACTGGTGATGGAGAAGACCGTATGGTAAACGTCCTGCCCCAGAGGACATTGGACCCGGCACTCGTGTTTTGAGTGCCGCTACCGGGTCAATGCGACATCGGGAAGGATGCATCGCCAAAGCTTTGTATCGAGGTCCTGATTTACCTGCCATCAACGTATTAGCCGGCTCCAGATCCAGCCAGTGTATGGTGACGAACATGAGTCGATTCATGTCCCACAGCGTTGGATACCTTCGGGTAATCCCTCTCAATTCGTTCCTTGTCTGTGCCAGTGCGTTGCTGTTGGCAGAGGGGATCGTTCCCTTAATGAAAACTCCGTGATCCGAGGCCGCCTTATCCAGAACTTCATTCTCCGCAGGCCGATTCAAGGCGCCGGCTCCATTGGCACGAGCTGGATCAACATGGCTCCCGCTGAGTCCATTCAGGTCCCGCAGCATTGACTTGACGACCCCAACCTTGAGTGGACATCTCGTGAATGCGGCTTCAACATACTGGGATAGGGATGTGATCTGGATGTCCTTCATCGCCACCGCCTCGGGTATGCTCATCGAGTTGGTGTGGTTACCTTTCTCCTGTCCCTGTCCCTGTCCCTGGCCCGCAGGTCCTTCAATCGCTCCGCCCGTCTGGACCACCTTATGATAGAGCTGTTCCCGGATTCTGACAAAGTGATAGTATTGCTCCATAAGTGCCAAGACAGAGCGGAGGGTCTTCCTTGCCCGACTGTGATACAGGAAGCAGAGAATCGTCGGCGTCGACACCCCAGTATTGGCGGAAGAGGCGCTCTTCATGGTCAGAAACACTGCTAGCTCCCGGAACAGGACTGTGCAAAAGTCGAGAACCCATCCACAAAGTGGGAGTAGCGACCATAATGAATTGGTATCAAACCCGAGCGGCTTTTGTCCTGTCATCGCATTCGATCCCTGGTCCAGGTGAGCGGCGAGCATTGCAGGGTCGGAATTACAGCATCCAGAAAAGACTTCGCCGATAGACTGCAAATGCAGAAGAGCACACGTTACACGATACTGAACAGTCTTGTTTGGAAGTGCCTGAAAGAGCACCAGTTGTAGCGACAGCATACGTCTCATGACGGAGGCCTTTGGTAAAAAGGGTTCAATCATACTGGAATCCTCTGCGCCTTTGATCATATCATAGCTTTTGAAAATGCCCTCTACGAATCGATCGGCAAGTTCTATCAACAAACCCGGAGAAAAGAAAGAGAGTTAAGTCGATGTAGCCTAAAGATACCTAGTCGATCCACGAGCCAAAAAATAAAAAAAGATAGACGCGGAGAAAAACTTACGATCATCTGTTGATATTTTTGATGCCCTTACAACGACGGACACGATATCAGAATAATCCCATTCATTCAATATAGCCAGGATAGTGCATTGTATCAACGCGTCAAGATCCACATCGTAGCCTATGAACAATGCGATAATGTGTTAAAGACACTTTGTTATAACGTCCCTTTATGCCCCATAACCATGCCAAATCAATCATTGCTTCCCATCCGTACCTGACGATTCCGAGGTGTCTATACTGGAGATTTTCCCGTTGAGCGACGAGGTGATCAAAGCGAGTCCATTAGGCGAGGGACATATTGCAACAACAGGATGATGATTCTTTTCCGCGTGAAATCCATCGAGCAAAGTCGAAGTTGCGTCCAAGAGTTCCGGCCCCGAGAACCGACTATGAGGATCCACAATATCGCAATGTATGAGTGAGGAAAAAAAAAAAAAAAAAAAAAAGGGCGTGTCAGTTGAGATGTAAAAGTTATAGATTGCTCTCTCTTTACCCACCGATCAAACCATGAAACAGAAAAAAAAAAAAGAAAAAAGAAAATGCTCGCACCTTTCCAATCCGAGCAGACTGCCATCTGAAAATCCGACCACAAGTTCCCTGCTTCTAGGAACAAATGCCATCGCAGAAACAAACTTGTTCTCAAACCGCCGCTCTCCGAGAATCACAAACGCCTATTCATGAAATGAATCCAGAAAAAAAATCAGTTTTGAAGTCGAAAAACGCATGAACAATTTTCTTGATGATCCCTTATCGATTTTTTTTTTGATGCCACATACCAGTGAAGGCTGTCCTGATACCGCATCATTCCGACGTGTCGATAACTCCTGAAATGCCGGATGAAATCCCATCAGCTTTGGGGTCACATCCCAAATAGCGACCTGACTCCTGTAGATGATTTCTCCACTTGCGTTCTCCTCTCTCGACGCCACTGCAACTGCTACAGACAATGGTCTTGTTGAGGTCTGGGGCAAAAGTTGCAGGTGTTGAACCACACTCGGTGTCATGACCGATCCTGGACCTGTGAGAGGGGTTGAATTGTGCAAGATAGCTGTCGCATCACAGCGAAACACGACTTCGGGCGTGAATCGGAGGTCGATTTGGTAAAAGTTCACAGTCAATGGCAGCATGCTAGTGGTGTGCGTAACCAGGTGAATTCCTTCAGCTGCCAACAATACCAAAAGAAAAAACTCGAGTCAGCGAGAGAGCATGGTCACCAATCAAGTATTCCACATCCAGCACCCCCATGTTTCGCGGCAGCATCGATAGATACATACCATCGCTCAACATTGAACCGTGTGTTATCCTGGACGAAGCAAGGTCTTCCGTTGCAGACCGGCGTGGCAGATTTGTCGTGATGTGGGTAAAGAATTGTCCCGCAGGCTTAAACAGCGTCGTTAACTATTGTCTCGAGAAAAAGGAAAGGGGAAAAAAGGAGAGTAGCATTAGAGTCCGTCTATGGATGTTAGGTCTGTCCTCTATACTTGCTAAATTATAACAATATCGACCCCAATACCTGGCCATCAGAACTGAGAACGACCAAGGCTAATGGATTCCTTGGACGTCCTGTACGCTCCCGCTCATACTTGGTAGGTCCATCCATTTTTGAGGCCACGTACTAATTGATGAATGGATAGAAATCAACACGGGGGATCGATCAGAAAAAAAGATCGTTTGGACGGGAATCCAATGCCTTCTCCAATAAAGAGGCCTTAGAGTGAAGTTTTACCATGCGCTCGGGATTGATCCATTCGCAGCAAACGACCGGATTAAACAGGACGACCATGTACACGGGCAGCCAGGCGTTGAGATATCGCTACGGCGAACGAACGAAAAAAATGGTCCCCTGTTTAAGTATCCACAGATCTTTTTTTGAAGGGGGTTTTTTTTGGGTCCAGTATTCAGATCATACAGCCATTTTTTTTTTTTTTTTTTGCTCACGCCAGTGCTACCTTGTTCACCCATATGACGAGCTTGCCCTTTTCATCAATTGAAGTGAAGTGGTTTCCTGAATGGTTCCATAGAACATGTGTGATGTGGCTCTGTCCATGGAACATCGAGATATCCTCCATGCACGTATCCCAAAGCTTCGCCTTTCCTTCTGCACACATCAGCAGCGATAACATCCGCAATGACGGACTAAACACACACAAAGAGTTTCATTGTGGTCAATTTCAGTCTGGACATCTTTTTTTTTTTTTTTTTTTTTCAGGCGCATGAAAAATCCAATCCCATGATCAGGGATTTTTTTACGTACTTCATAAGCCCCGGGACCTTTCGGTCAGGTACCCACGACGGAACAATAGCAGCGTTCTTGCAGGACCAAGCAATTGGCCTATGAGGTTAGATAGGTTATATAAAAAAAAAATAAAAAAAAAAAAGAAACAAACGCGTTGGAATGAGGACAAAGACGACTGATGACCTGACAAGAATGGATGACACTGTTCAGGTACAGACACTCCGCGTACCTTTGATGGCTACCATGTCTTAGTGCTGAGTAAAGACCATCGACAGATAGATTGGCAGGGAGGAACGACGATAGTTTGTGTTCCAGATTATCGGCAGCCATGAATGGGGGGGGGGGGGGGGGGGGGTGGTGGTGGTGGTGTGAGAGGCGAACGAACACAAGGGCTTGAGGTTGCTCAGGAACCGGTTACTTTGCAGGGGATCCGTATTGCTGGGGGGGTCGGTGCCGATTCAAAAAAAAATGATGCTCTCGGTCCAGGACTGAATGTTATTGTTGCAGTGTTTGCGCGAGAAGTTGGATTAGAAGTGGGATGCAACGTGAGGATGGATGCGAACAAAAGCAAGCTACAACATGGAAGTGATGTGGAATGAAATGTAAAGTGGGCCACCAAACATGAAACAACACAGTCATGGAAATTTTGGTACTGCTTGCTCCTAGAAAAGTGCTGCTTCAGGTGGACTTCACGCTACACCCATTTCTGCTCATATTCCAAAGTATCGACAAGAAGGGCTGTGTTCATCCACAGCCTTGGTGAACATGGTAGACTAAGCATAAAATATCCAAAAAAAAAAAAAAAAAAAATACACCATCCTCAGCGAATTCGGACGCCCACCTTCATGTCTAAGCTGGAAGAACACTTTGATAGACTAGTTTTCGGTCAATTGCTCGACAATTAAAGTGCATTTCTGACTTGGGTAGTGAGGGGATAGAGTGCCTCGTGTTTTATTTCAACAGTGGTTTATTTGATACAGATTGGCTAAGAAAAAAAAAAATCAAAAAACTATGGTACAAGGTTGCTATGGCAAACTAACAAACATAATCTGTCCGGCAACGGTGGTCTTCAAAGGTCGTGGAAGATAACGCCGGCAACGATACCCAGCTCACTGTCTTCCTCGTCGTCATCAATCACAGAGGAGCCTTTGACAGCATCCTGCACAGCCTTTCTAGAGACTATCCTCGGGAATCCTATTACAGAAGGAACAAAATTCAACAAATCATTAGTTATCTTCTCGGAACCTTAGTTGCCATGACCGTTGCGAGATCGACCGATTGATGCGCAGCAGGAAACTATACATACCAAGACCACCTTCACTACCAGAGAACCACTCGACAAGATCTTGCTTTGCCAAGCAATCTCCGTTTTCAGTGGCAATGAATAGGGTGACATGCCGGCGGATCACAGGCAAGGAAGACGCGCCAGAGATTGATCTGCGCGGAGATGACGAGAATGACCCGCGAGCAAAGAATGGTGCTGGTGCTGATGTACTGAACGCCATTGAATCGGCAGCGAGTGGTGGAACTACTGAACTACGTCGGTTTGCAATTGCGCGGACCATGTCCTGTTGCAGGTACAGACCAACGTATTCGCTGTCGCGATGACGATCGCCTCGACCATGCTAATGTATAGTAAGAGGATGAAATACTCAAGGGTCAGTTATCCATGATATTGATCTACGCGTAAAACAAGGCTGTAAAAAAATAAAGAAAATAAAAAAAATGCAATGTCTCTCAAACACGAAAACAGCTCCACCATCGGGGATGGATGTGCCTGTGTAGCAGGAGAGAACGTGAACACCGTCAGTTGGAAGGTGCCTGATACTCGGTCTACTGGCGGCCGTTATGATGAAAGGACCACATTTAATAAATCGAACAGGAAATCTTACCGGATAAAGGCGAAGACGCCAGCTGCTGGTTGCATTTTGCTGGTTTTTGGAGGTGGGTGTTCCCGTTGTATCGGAGGGTACAGGCTGCATTTCTGATGCGGCATTTGGGTCTGCAGCGACGGCGTTATCCTTGATTTCAAAAACTCTTGAGCGGACGAAACGGTCAGAGAAGGAGAACTCGCTTAGGTTGCCAAGATGCCAGAAAAAGGACTTGTCTGTGGAGTGGGTGATCATGTTTGCGTGGACATGCTCACGGATGAGAGCATCCACGGCTGCCGAGTCCGAGCAAGGCGCTGCTGGAACAGCAGTTGCTGAGCCGGGCGGGGTGTTCATGGAGACGGATAATCGCTTTCCGTAATGAAAGGAGCCATTGGGAGGCGTACGCGACGAGGGAATAGGGACAGGTGCCAGGAACAGATGGTGCGACAGCGGAGATTCGCTTTGCATCTGGGAGCGGCGTCGTCTGTCTTGGTCGCGTTCCAACTGCTTCGCCGAAGGTGGGACAGCGACAGGTGCGGAGGATGCGACCATGGACTGCTGCTCGACTGGGGAATGGACCGCACCCAGCCCAAGGCCAGGCTCACAGTCACTTTCATCGCTCAGGTCTGGCGAAGGATGGGCACTGACGAAGGGCCGAGGGGCGGCGGAGACCTCGTTCATGGAGTTGGTTGGGGAGGTGCCAAAGTCCAGGCCCATGTCCATTTCAAAGTCGCCATCGGCGGTGTTCTTGCTTGTGTCGAAGGGATGTTGCGACTGCAGGAAATGAGAAGCAGGCAGAAGGTTGAGTTTCGGCAGGGAAGGGCCGCGGGAGCGCAGTGCTGAATGATCTTGAGCAAAGTCGGTCATGATGAGAGGGGGATGAAGGAAAGAAGGAAAGGAAGGAAGGAAGGAAGGAAGAGGCTAAGGATTAAAAAGAAAAAGAAAAAGAAAAAGAAAAAGAACAGGAGAGGGCGGAGGGCGGGGTGTGTGGTGGGGAGAGGAAGAAGGGCGTGCGTGGAGAAGAAGACAGGCAGGGTAAGAGGCGGCGGATGGAAATGAACCCTGGGAAGAAGTCCGGCTGATCAGGGTCTAAACGAGAAATAGAGTTGCAGGCGTGGAATGATGCCAGAACGGAGTACAGCAGCACTAGTCTGGTCTGACAAGAAGGTTGGACGTTATTCGGTCGTCGAACAGGAGGGCTGGAAGAGAGAGAGAAAGTGGATGGGTGTCGAGTGTGGAAATAGAACTGTGGGACTGTGGACTGGAAGAGAGCGAGAGAGAGAGTGGAAGGTGGAAAGTGGAAAGTGGAAAATGGAAAGTGGAAAAAAAAAAAAAGAAGAGAAAAGAAGTTGGAGAGGCCGTTCTTGGGAGGATCCTCGTGCCTTTTATACCTGAGAGGGGGCAGTGGTCTGCAGGGCAAGTTTTAGTCGCGATAAGCGAGCGAGTGGTGGTGGTGGTGTGGTCTATCCCTTCCATCTGCAGTCCCTTCATCTGCTATGAGCTCTCTTCCCTCTCTCTCTCTCTTTTCCCGCTCTATCGACCAGCTGACCTGCCCTGCTGCATTATTGTATTTCTGTCCTTGTCCACGTCCATCTCTATTCTATATTCTTTTGGACTCTATTTTATTTTTTACTTTTTACTTCTGCTTCATGCATGTACTTGGCTTTATTATCGAAGCAGCCCTGCTTTTCTGACCCTTGCTTCCCTTCAAGGGTCCGATCCTGTACGTATCTCTCTGCCTGTCTGCTGCCGTCCATTAGGGATCGCATGTGTTCAGCTTACACTACACGTTGTAAAGGGAAAACATATAAAAAGTGCCACTCAAACGATGAGGAAAAGTAGGTGTGCACTCGAGAAGACGACAAAGGAAGGGACCGCATAGGCTGAGGCATTGGAGGGAAGGGTGGGGGAAGGGGCAAGAGAACGGGATTCTCCTTCTTTCTCTCTTTCTCTCTCTCTTTCGCCTCCTATCCCTCTCGCTCGCTCGCTCGCTCGAAAAAGAGAGGAAAGGAAGGAGGGGGAGTCCCAGCAGCATTTGCTCCTCTGGTCCGCCACCACATGATGGCGCGCAGTTCTGATTGGATGTGCCACATACATGGGATTGGTCCGGATACGATAAATACGTCTGCGCTGTGCTCGGGGGTGCTCTCTTTTTATTTATTTTAGTTTTTCTGTCCGCAGACGTGTGCTGAAGAAGGGAAATCCTGCTCGAGTCCTTATCTTCCGAGGAACGTTGACGTTGTGCACAGTACACGCCTCACATAAGCACGAGGCTACTCGATGTTGCTGCACTTCAACGACCAAGCCAGAGACGAGGAGGAAGAACGGGGGGAGGGGGGAGCGCATGGGAGAGGTGGGAAGAAGGGTTATCGGGAACACAAACAACGAGGTGTGTGGGACATGTGGGTCGATCCTGAGGCATGAAAGCATGAACTGCTCAAGGAAATCACCCTCCTTCACGCGCGCTCTCCTCCTACTTTTTTGTGCGACCACCACATTCTACATCAAAAACAACTTCACGCACTTCTGCTCTCACTCGTGCATATCTGCCATATCTCGGGCGAAAAAAAAAAAGAGATGTCCAAGGGAAATTACCCAAAATGATAGCAAGGCCAATTGACATCCACGAAACACCCACGCTCTACAAGGACACAAGAACACAACGACTTGGGCCATTTACTGCCAGCAAACTAAACCTCAATCCATCTTTGCTTCACATGAGATAGCGTGTTTGTCCCCTAAGATCTTCAGTCCTTTGATCGCTTCCCACGTTCAGCGCATGAAAATACAGCCATGCACACCATGCAAACCGTACAAACAAGTTCAATCGACTTCCTCTTAGTCAAATTAGGCTGGAAATGCACAAAAGCACGCACGCAGACGATATCTTTACTTTGTATAGACCCATGTCCATCTAATTCCTCGCTACTCCTTCATGTCCTTGTTGTCCTTGTTCTCGCCTGCAGACGGGGACGATGCCGGCTCGGGATACGATCGTGCTGTAGAGACGAACGACTCTTCCTTGATCACATTCGGCAGCCTATTGACCCTAGGAGGGTAGCGTGAGGCCTGTGCCCTTGCCCGTGCTTGCGCCTGCAGTCTGCTTTTTTTCTCCCGTGCCTCCTTCTTGATCCTTGCGGCCTCTAATCCCTCCTCGGAAAGGTAAGCAAACACTTGCTTCATCTCACCCCGCACAGCAGCTGTCATGAACATGCTAAGAATGCAGGTAGGAGAGACATACAGGAGGGCGGGCTGCATAAACTTGAACACGTGTGCCATATAAAATGCGATGCTCAAACCCAAAATGTAGGCTACAAAGCAGGCGGTAAAGTACGGCTTGCGGAATTGTGTCGATCTTCCCAGCTCAGGGTTTCTGGTGCCAGCCCTGTGTTGATCGAATCGGAGGCAAAGAGCCGCAAACAATCCTGGAATGACGATATCACCAAGACTCAACGTCGCAAACTTGTAAGCCTGACCAGCAGGTAGTCCGAGAAGGAGTCGAGGAAAGATCACCTTGAGGGGCCCATCAAAATTCTTGGCGACAGTGGCCATGACTTCAGTGCTACGGACCCATACGAGGTCGTGAGCGGTCAGTCCAATCAGCAAAACCAGACCGGCCTTGAACGAGTCCAGCGAGAGCAGTTGGATGGCGTTCAGCGCAAAACTGATGGCGAAAATGTTGGATGCGATCCAGCTCTTGGTTGCAACATAGTAACCCGACAGCAGCACCGAAACCACCAACATAAACAGGTGAACGATTGTGAACTTTGCTGAATAAAACTCTATGGTGAATGAAACATACACAACATGGATGGTCAGCGCTCTACGCAGCAGCTGCTGATACATTCGTCATGTTGATACAAGCGCAGTGTTGTATTACCACTAGATTTCTTGGCGAAGTTAACGTGCCAAGTCTCGACCTTCAATCCAAGCAACTTGATGACGGCACTGAGGGTGTTCACACCGACGTGTGCCATTGCCAGGGCACCCATGACTCCAAAGTAGGCGGTCAACACGTAATTGACATACGACTTCTCCAGCTGTGTGTACGCAAGGTATAGTCCATAAAAGGCTGCGGATCCAAACACTAGGAACGTATATGCATCCTGTTGCGAAACCGGTTCTGAGGGCATATCCGCGTCTGACTCGTCCGATTCACCGATCTGCCTCTTTATCGTCTTTATCTTCTCTTTGGGGTTCTAGAGTGGATCAACAACATATGCCAAACAAGCGTGGGTAAGTAATTGAGGTCATGGACAATCTGGCTTTGCTTTTACTTTTCAATGATCCTTCAGTCCTGCTGTGTGTCTTCATCACAAAAGAGATGATGGTACCTTCCACTTCTTTAGAGATGCAAACGATCCAAAGTAGATGGGCACGATCGCCATCGTTGCTAACGCCGCATAGGCAATATAGAGACCCTGCTCCACCACGGCTGGTGCCGCAACGTGTCTTGATGCCATCCTGTGTCGAGTGTTGGTTGCTGGAGCTGATGCCGTGTGTCGGTTCCTGCCTCTGCAAAAGTCGAGATGTTGAATGATGAGAGCAAAACCCGTCGAGAATTAGAACCTCTTTTACTTTATTCCCCTGGGTGTGACACAACCAAGTCTATGAAGTCAATATCCACTCCCAAAATACGCACAAATGACATGCCCTGGTGCCACCTCGACATGGATTAGATGAGATCCCAAAGGGCAGCGTTTTTTAGGCTCTCAATGGGCCCATGATCCTCACTGATCTCTGTTATCTGGGGACCTCAGGCACTATTTCAATTACATGGCGATTGTGCGGGGTGGTTTTCTATATGGGTCTACTACACTACTTCGGGATCACATGGACTTCTTACAGGATTTATTTTTATTTTTCTCGGCCACCACCATTTGTTTTATGGTTTAGTCCTGAAGCGACCTGATCCCCCCACTACTCGAAACAACTTCAGCACCATGAGCAACAGCGCAGACAGCCTTGTGATCTCGTCGGACAAGACTCATCCCGCCAATCTGATTCCGGAGCTTTGCCGCTTGTTCTACAAGGTTGGCTGGGTTACTGGCACTGGGTAATTGACCGGGGAGGGAAGGGGCGCATTTGGGATTCGGCATTCAGGGGATCCTCCACAGGAGAAAGACGCTTTGTTATTCGAACCATACACTATCTAACTGTGAACCTTTGTCTGCGGGATCTGTTTACCTCGACATTATGGATCTTTACAGCGGTGGAATCAGTATCCGCAAAAAGTAAGCTGTCGTATCGTCAATCGGGCTTTTTTTTTTTTTTTTTAAAAAAAGCGTTCACCACCATATGGCCTCAGCAGGACCTAACACAGCTCACGGTTTTCCCATTTAGTGACCATGTATACATTGCGCCATCAGGTTCGTTGGATACGACATGGGGACATGGACAGGAAGAAAATGGGACAGCAGACCCACTCCCCCCTCCTCCCCCTTAATGGAATAACGACTAAATGCCCTCGACGCTTTGTATTCTAGGTGTCCAGAAGGAGCGCATGCAACCCGAGGATCTTTTTGTGCTCGAACTCGCCAACCGCCAAGTCGTGCGAAAGCCCCTGGTGTTGAAGCCTTCAGCCTGTACGCCACTCTTCTATAACGCCTACACTATGCGTGATGCGGGTGCATGCATCCACACGCACTCTCAGCATGCTGTCATGGCAACGCTTTTGTATCCCGGCAAGGAATTCGTGATCACCCATCAGGAGATGATCAAGGGTATCCGCAAGGGAATGAGCAAGGAGAACCTGCGATATTTTGATCGTCTGGTCGTGCCAATTGTCGAGAACACTGCGGAAGAGGAGGACCTGACAGATAGGATGGCAAAGGTGTGTGTCGGATGATGTATATTGAAGGATCACCAGAATGTTTCCTATTTTCTGACCGGGATGCCGCTCTTTCCTTGTTTTTTTTTTTTTTTTTTTTTTTTTTTTTTTTTTTTTTTTTTTCTCCCCTTGTAGGCCATGGAAGAATATCCTGACACCTGCGCCGTTCTTGTCCGTCGTCATGGAGTCTATGTCTGGGGAGGTATGGCTCGCCTGTCGATTCTTAAAGCTTCAAACTCTTTAATTGTCCAGGTACTTACTTCTCCTTTTTTTTTTTTAAAAAAAAAAAAAAAACTGTCGATATAGAATCGTGGGAGAAAGCCAAGTGCATGGCTGAATGCTACGATTATCTCTTTGAAATTGCTGTAAAGATGAAGAGCATCGGTATCGGTAAGCTGGATGACATGGACAGTAGGTTGCGCGAGCTTCATTTTGGATCAGTAAACAAAAAATCTGATCTATCCATTTCTTTCCCTATAATACCCAATATATACAGATCCCGCCGAGAAACCTGCAGATTCGCCGTACTAGTCGAACGACTTTTTTTTTTTAAAAAAAAGCGGAAACGCATCATTGAATAAAATTGCATGGTCTTTGTCTACATTCAAAGCGTTTCCGAATGGGAGCTTGCGCTAGTCGCTGATGGGCTGCTGATCATGGCCCCACCTGTTCAACATCGAATGAGATTATCGGGCCTTATTTCATCTAGAGCAATAGAGTCCTTTGGTCCCAGATGCAGGCGTGTGTTCCTTATAACAGACGGAATCCTTGGAAGGGACACATCCAGCATAGACTAGGACGATGATGACATTTGCTCCAGTCTCGCAAATGAGCATTTATCAACATTGCTAGCCCGATTTGGATATTCATGTGCGGGTTCTAGGATCCACATGTACTCCCCCCCCTTCCCTTCCCCTTTGTACAATACATGGACATGGTGGGTCGAAGGCTCGCCATGAACGACTGGTCCGTATAGCCCCGGCCGAGCAAATAATCGTGACCAGCCTCAAGGCCGATCCGTCTCTTTCGAATCCGGCTATCTCCATCCACGTATCGCGGGAGGCGGATAGATCATCGTCTATAGATTACGAGAGAGAGAGAGATTAAGAAAGCTTGTGCGCATGTGCCTGGATGCAGATCGGCTTGTCTCGGAGCACCGAGAGAGTCCCCCCACACACTCGCTTCCCTGGTCTCTCCTTGTCGATGACGGCGCATGGATCAATGGCCCACCGAGTCTCCCGGTCCCCCCCCTCCTCCTCCGTTGTCATGAGAAATACATTGGAGAAACCGTCCTGGGTCACAGGTGCCCCAGACCGGATCTACTTTCCCCGGTTCCAATTACATAGTCCGGACGAAGATCTTTAATAGGGATGCTGGGGCATTCGACTAGGCTTAGCGATATTGATGGGCTCCGAGATTGGTCTCCTTTGAACCGATAAAACCATAAGCAGCATGCACGAATTAGCACCTCCATGCAACCATGATCCGAATTCGATATACAATGACTGACCTTGTCATCAAGGGCTCCCTGCAGGAAAAAAAATAGTAGGGCAAGGGCGAGAAAATAACGCCAGTGATACTACGCTCCTTTTTTTTTTGTCGCTTTACTGCGTGATGCAGCAGTGCAATGAGGGATATAAAAAAAAGAAAAAAAGAGTGATAGTCGCTTCTACGGTTCAAGTTGGATCCCATCCATAGAAATGTAGACTATAAGAAGGAAGAATCCCCGCACACCCCCCACTTTCCTACGCTCCACTTTTTTCATCGCCTCGTTCTTCCTCTTCTTATCCTTCTCTTCTTCTTCTTCTTCTTCTTCTTCTTCTTCTTCTTCCGCACTCTCGCCTCCATCCACCACAACTACAATCCTCGATAACGATATCTCGTCCATTCTCACTTTTAGTATCTATCTCAGACCAACCACCCCTTCAAAAAGAAAAAAAAAATGATGTCCACTACATCTACATCTCCTCGTGATAAGACCCTCACGAGTGCGAACATGAACCCCAAGATTCGCAAGGCCGAGTACGCCGTCCGTGGCGAATTGGCCATCAGATCCGAAAAGCTGAAAGTTGTAAGTAAAAGTGCTACCTTTTTTGCTAATGTCAAACCAAGAGGATGAGGAAGAAGAGGAGGAGAAAAGTTCGATCTCATATAAAAAGTCATGGAGCATACGAGAAGGGGCCTTTTCACTGACTCTAATTTAAATCAATTTTTTTTTTGGATCCCCCACCCCAGGACCTCGCTAACGGCGCCTCTCACCCCTTCGAGCGCGTGGTCGGATGTAACATCGGCAACCCTCAAGCATTAGAACAGAAGCCCATCACATTCTTCCGTCAGGTACAGACCCCAATTCTGTTCGTTTCTGCAATCGCGCTAAATAATGTTCGCCGGCTCCGTAACAATTTTTTTTTTACCTTTTGGAACTAACAGAGGGAGGGACTATAATTATATTCAGGTCGCATCTCTTGTCGAATACCCAGACCTCCTCAAGGACGAGAACGCAGAACTGACCTCGAAACTCTATGCAAGCGACGCCATTGCCCGTGCAAAGCTTCTACTCAAGCACATCGGTTCCGTCGGCGCTTACTCACATTCACAGGGCATCCCTCAGATCCGTGAGAACGTAGCCAGGTTCATTTCGGAACGCGATGGCTATCCTGCAGACCCCTCGATGATCTTTTTAACCCAGGGCGCTTCCGCTGGTGTCCAGCTCACCCTCCAGATGATTGTCGAACATTCAAACGTCGGAATCATGATTCCCATCCCTCAATACCCGCTCTACACCGCTACCCTGGCGGTTTTGGATGCTCAACCTGTGCCTTACTATTTGGACGAGTCCAAGGGATGGGGCCTGACTGTACGTACCCTAGACCTTCTTGACTTATCTCCCCCCCCCCCTTTTGAAAACCGGCGCGCGGCTGCATGCAATCGATCATCGGACTATGGGAGGCTAATCATTCATTATTTCTTTTCAATCTAGACCGAGGAACTTCAGCGTGCGTATGACGAGGCTGCCCAGGACGGGATTGAGACCCGAGCTCTTGTGATCATCAACCCCGGAAACCCTACGGGACAGTGCTTGTCCGATGAGAACATGTGTGAAATCATTAGGTTCTGCCAGAAGAACAAAGTAATCCTTTTGGCCGACGAAGTCTACCAGACCAACATCTACGAACCCGAGCAGCGGCCCTTCCATTCCTTCAAGAAGATCCTCAAGTCGATGGGACCTGAGTTCGAGGGACTGGAGCTGATCTCGTTCCATTCAGTCTCCAAGGGCATGATTGGAGAGTGCGGTCGTCGCGGTGGTTACTTTGAGTGCGAGGGATTATGTCCCACGGTCCTTGAACAAATCTATAAGATCTCGTCCATCAGTTTATGCCCGAATGTCCAGGGTCAGATCATGGTGGACCTGATGGTGAACCCGCCCAAGAAGGGCGATCCCTCTTATCTCCAATACAAGCAAGAATACGATGCTATTTACTTTTCATTGATCAAGCGCGCCAAGAAGCTCGAGGAGACCTTCAATAGTCTTGAGGGATGCACCTGCAACTCTGCAGACGGTGCCATGTATCTGTTCCCCCATATCCGACTACCCAAGAAGGCCATTGCTGCAGCCAAGGAAGCCGGCAAGTTCCCGGATCAGTTCTACTGCATGGCCATGTTGGAGGCCACAGGCGTGTGCATGGTCGCAGGATCCGGGTTCGGTCAGGTCGAGGGCACAGCACATTTCCGAAGCACATTCCTGCCTCAGCCAGAGTTCTTTGATGACTTTTGCACGGGCATCAAGGATTTCCACGCTTCGTTTATGAACAAGTACAGGGATTAAGGATCAGTCCGATTCCCTCATTATATTTCATGACATTGAGCATTGAGCTAGCTATTTGTAAATAAATGTAATAGAGTGTAATAGAATGTGTCTGTCACACAGCCACGCAACACCTCTTCTCGGACTCAACTCAGATTGTGTGCGCGACAACACCAGAAGGGATGGTGACACCAACAGCTTGACCCGTCAAGCTAAGCCATGTGGTGATATAGCTGTCAAGGAACGACCTCCTGGACTCGTGGAATGTCTGGTCGCTGAGGATCGTTTCCATCAATGACACGGTCTCGCAGGGATGCATGTAAAAGAACGGCCCGTTCAGAATAGGATGGTCTTGTTGTGAGATACCCCCGTTCAGACCAGCGTCTCTGATGCTGCTCTGCCAATCCTCAGGGACAAGCGACCGGTAAATATCCTCGATTGGGATGGCAACGCCGTCTATCGATGATCGTTTTTTGAACAAGTCGACGAATTTAGGGCATTAGGCTTGTTCATGCGCAGACTAAGGGCTCGAGGGGTTGATTACTGGGGGGTGCCAGTAGTTGCATCGCGTACCTGGACGATAGGCGTTGAAGTAGAGCACAGGGACCTGATAGCTCGGTGAAAACACGATGTGATAAGTCACTGTCAAAAAGTTGCACGAGACGTCCTGAGAGTCGTCTAAAGATACTACAGTGATCTCTTCCTCGTCTGGAATGTCCTCCAAGTGCTCAGTCAGATTATCCAAAAGCAATTGATCTGCAGCGCTGACGGTGTTCAGCCTTGACTTGGGAGCAGAAGAATGCGGTGCTTGACGGTCATGGACGACCTGTGTCATTGCGAGATATCCCTGTGGCGGTAGGCCCCTTCTTGCCTAGCAGCATCCGTAAAGTAGCGCAGTTTAATGTGGGAAGGGCAACCTCTTGAATCCAACTGAAGCCCATTGAGTTTGTCTCCAATGAATCGGGCGTCTTTTACTTACGTGATACTCAACATATCCCCAGGGCGAGTGGTGTTTTGCTTGTTCGAGGAAGGACTTGATGGCGGCTTCAAAGTCGTCGTAGGAAAGACGAGCTGAAGGCGATGAAGAGGTTGGTGATGGATGAGTTGCGGCCATTGAATGAAAGGATGATCAAGTTTAGGAATGGTGCCATGTTGAGAATGGTGGTCAAAAAGGACTTCTCAGGGACTGAGTCCGTGCCACCAATTTTCCCTGAGCAGCCCAACTGCAATTGGTGAACCCGACCAGAAACCTGATCAAGCCAAACGATGCAGCACTGGTGAGGTCTTGTTAGTAAAGTACTGTTGCTTTGGCACCCCCAGGGCGCCGGGTTTAGAGCATTCAGGACCATGTTGAACACCCGAGACACTTTTTGCGCCACCAATTTTTTTCTTGTGTTGATCGTAGTCAATGAGCTGGAGCTGGAAACACGATTCCGGGAATCAAACGAGATCGAGTTTCGCGATCAGCCCCCCATCACCAAAAGTGATCATCCCATTCGAGTAAAGTGCCTTTCTTTTTGTGCGGAGGCACCACCTTCCAGCGTTTGAGCCTAAAGGCCTACGGTATTTGGAGTGAAAGAGACTTGCAGAGGACGCATTGCACTCCATGATGGGCCATATCCTGCATCCGCTGCATCCTCATGTTCCTCTGGCTTGGTCATCACCTGTGGACAATCGATGTAAGCAGAGTAGGCAGGATGCATGAACGACGCACAATGCCGCTTGGTCGCACAAGGGGGTCGGGAAAAGAAGTGAAAAAGAAAAGGGCTGGCACGCGTACTTTGCAGGGAAGGATTGGAATCGGGATCGGGGTCGGTGATTAAGATGGATTGGCAGTCGTCGTCTCAGCGGTCCCGTCGAGGTGCTGCATCCGCCAGCAAAGAAACAGAGTCGATCCACGCAGACGGCCTCTTTCTCTCCTTCCTCCCTTCCTCCTCACCCACACTCGGCTCAGTCCATCAAAGCTGATCAGTACCCGTACTTCCTTCCATCCGCTCGTCGATTCCCCGGACTGATCGACCCCTATCTTGACATCCAACCCCCACTCGCTATCCCAGATCAGATTCGCAATGGAGACCGTCCAGTCCTTCTTTCGGGGACCCACGTAACCACGCATTTTCACACGCTCTGTAGGAGATGTCCTGCTCTGGTCAACCCTCACCGGCCTAATACCCTTCTAAACCCATTGCAGATCAGAGTACCTTGGCTCTGCACAGTCGACCGAGCTGAATGCCTCTCTGGTCCCCTCAGGTATGTCGGTTGTCTTCAACCTCAACTTGCCTATCCATACCGTGAACTGTGCCACAACGCAGCGACAAACCAATGCCACAACAACGGTGTATTGAGCAAAACATTGCCTCTCTTTGTAGGCCATCCTGCGTCCAGTAACACCTCGGGTTTAAAGACACAGCTGGCCATCTCAACTCTGTTGGGTCTGAGTTCGTTTTTGACATTCTGCTTTTTGCGAACAAGATGGACGATTCTTTATGCTCCTCGGTCAAAGCTTCGAAGGTATGCAGCACATGTCCACGAGAGAGATGAAGATGTCTCCCGCAAGTTCCGCATAAGCTTTGCTGAAGTAAAAGCAGCGGTGCACTAATGCTAACGTATCCATTACTCGTCTGTCGATTAGGCACACACCTCCTGTTCTATCCTCGACATTCTTTGGATGGATCCCCCAGTTGTTACGTATCCCAGAAGCAGAACTCATCGAGTGTGTAGGGCTGGATGCAGCCATGGTATGTACTCTTGTGATGTATTCGCATAATGATCTCTTGATAACTATGCTAACACAAAGGATCATCTATGGATAGATGTTGCGTTTCTTCACAATGTCCTTGAAATTGTTCGCAGCCTGCATGATCCCGGGATTACTCATCATCTTGCCTATCAACATCTATTCGGCAAGCGAGGGTCGACTACCAACGGATCCGGATGAAGACAATGAGTTTGATCCGTCGCTACCCAATGCAGCACCTCGGCATGAAACGTCGCTTCTCTATTTGTTTGCGCAGTTCACGTTCACCTGGGTATTCTCACTCCTCACGATTTATGTACTCTGGCGCACATACGAGGGCTACATCGATATACGACGGCGCTACCTACTGAAGCGCCGTAAAGCTATCGTGAACAGGACCATCATGGTAGTCGGACTGCCGTCTCACCTGCGGAACGATAGGGCGTTGGCGACATTTTACGAATCATTGGGCGTGGGCACAGTCGAGAGTGCGCATGTATGTCGGCATGTTACGGGTCTGAAGCGCCTTATCGAGCAGCGAGCTTACGCGCTGAGGGCATTGGAACAGGTCTACACGGAGTACTATGGCAACCCGTCTAGTGATCCTGACTATGATCCTGAGGCAATCGCAGCCGAGAATGATCACACGCTGGACCATGGTCTCCATGCTGCTGCAAGTGCAGCTGAGAGTTCGCATGATCCAACACGAGGCTATTTTCCCCATGTAGGGGATTGCCCTTCTTCGATGCAATCGAATGACCGTACCAAGAAGCGACCTACGATAAGACTTGGGTTCTTGGGACTCTTTGGGAAAGAAGTCGACAAGATTGACTATTGTCGCGAAGTTTTCGCCACCCTGGACAAGGCAGTGCAAAAGATGCGCCTGTCAAGAGTTTTTGCAACCACGAGCATCGGATTTGTCACGTTCGAAGAAATGCATGCAGCAGTAAGTATTCACCACACATCATGTATTTTCTTGATTGTAACGGATAGTAAATGGCCTCATTACTCACGGTGACCCTATCACCGACCTCTAGCAAATCCTCGCGCAAACTGTCAACACTCAGGAAACGCTCTCCTGCGAGACATTCTTGGCTCCAGAACCACGCGATGTTTATTGGGACAATCTGAATCTGCCTCCGAGCGAGCTCGACGTGCGAACTGTCGTCATCAACGTCATTACGTTTTCCCTCGTCTTCTTCTGGGCAGGTCCTGTGGGCGTGTTCTCATCGTTTTTAAGCCTCGACTCTCTCAACAAAGTCTTTCCTGGCATATCCAAACTAGCAGGAAAGCACCGGTTGCTAAAGTCGCTGATTCAGGGCTTCCTTCCCACTGTCGGGGTGATCGTTTTCCTCGCCGTTGTACCGAGGATCCTATTAGCACTCTGTCGACGGCAAGGAATTCAGTCACGCTCAGAGATCGCCCAATCATTGTACAACAAATACTTCATGTTCATCCTCTTCAACGTCGTCCTTGTATTCACTATCATCGGGACCTGGTCCCAGGCAATCAACAAAGTCTATCACAACATCGGAGAGCTGACGCTTCTGCTGGCAGCTTCGTTACCGCGAGTCGCGCCGTTCTTTGTCAACTACATCATCCTTCGAGGTATCGGCCTCCTCCCTCTCCAGCTTTTGCAGGTCGCAGACGTCTTCATCCTGATCCTTCAAAATTTTATCTCCAGGACTCCTCGCGACTATGCAGAAGCACGAGCGCCGCCGGAATTGCCATATGGCGTCGTGTATGCGAATGCGACATTGGTTTTTGTGGTCCTCCTGATCTATTCGTGCATGCAGCCATTGATCCTTGTCTTTGGAGTCATTTATTTTGCGCTGGGCTATCTCGTCATCAAGTACCAACTGCTCTATGTCTATTTCCATCCCAACGAATCGGGGGGACAAATGTGGCCCATGGTCTACAACCGGATGACACTAGGGCTCCTCACCTTTCAGCTAACGATGTTGGGCCTTTTTATGTTGAAGCACGCATACTTCTTCGGGGTACTGTTGGCACCCCTGCCAGCGGCGACGGCTTGGTTTTGGTACTGGACTACCAACACGTATAGATGGACTGCCAAATACATGCCCCTAGAACTCCTGCGTCCAGCTCATCATATGGGTTCGTTTTTGGGACACTTTGAGGAGCCCATGGCTTCTCCACAACAGGAATACTCAGACGACAGCAGCCCACTGACGGCATCAGGATTAGATGTGACAGGACCTGGCAGCGGGCTTGGACAGGTTGCTGTGGACATGGATCCTAAAGAATCTTTGTCGAAACAACCACTGGACATCAGTCGACTGGTGGCCGGCATGGTAGTGACCACTCCCGACGGCTTGAAACGTCGAGTCCCCAAAACCGTCGTGGATGACGATGAGTACCAGGCGATCCCAGATCGATTCACGGACTATCAACAGCCTCCCATGACGCTGTACCCGGGTGTGCTGAACTCGGGAATGCGACACTACTGCCATCCAGCTATCGCAGGCGCGCTTCCAACACTCTGGTTGCCCCTCAGGAAGAACGAGTCCGATGGCAGAGGCAAGGGCCCGGCATCCCATTATGACGAATCGAATGATTTCTCAGACCAAATGCGCGGCTTTGATGAAGGTGATAACATGGCAGGAGGCGTGCAGGACGACGACGATGACGATTTGATCAGTTTCTCGGACGAGTGGCAAGGTAACGGCAGCACCGGTTTACAGGACCAGGACCGTAACGGGTATTTGACGATTGTAGAAGAGATAACGTTTGAGGACGATATTGAAGATGGATCGAGTGATATCACTGGGGGCCCTAGTTCTCCAGCTTTGCCGCCCACAAATGACCCGCCAACAAGCGGGGCTCTCAGAAGGAACCCAGCAGTGGAAGGCATCAGCGATGTGTACTACCATCATCCGGAGAGGCGGTCGTCGAATGCGAGTTCAACGTCGGCGATTAGGAATCTTGTAATAGGTGGAAGCGGCGGTAATGGCAGTCTGCAGCCGCCAAGGTCGATGCCTGCGCGGAGCTCAAGGGCAAATTCATTGAGGAACCGGGCTGGATCACTTTCAACGTCTAGGGCCCCTGTATCGGCTCCATCGAGTGGTAGGCGTTCATAGGTGGCCAATGCGCTATATGAGACTATGCGAAATAAAAACGAAAGAAAAGACGCGATGCAGCTCACAACGCGGGCAACATATCGATTTGCCCAGCTATGTGGCCTAATGATTCACCCGGCCCTGGGAAGCACACGCACTCTGAGTGACCCAACATTATTTCGCAGAAAGCCACAACAGATCTTATCGCACGACGGAGGGATAAAAGAAGAAAAAAAAAAAGCATTGTCACCTTTACCCTTCTCGTCCGCTCCACATCCATCGCATCACTCCACCATGTCCTCAGCAGCCACCGCCGCGTCCCAGTCCGCCTTTCAGAAATTCCTGAACCACCCTGCCGGTATGCCCTTCCACTCCTCCCTTTTCTCTTGTGGTCGCACTTTTTGTCCGGTGGAAACAGTGGCACCTGGCCGGCCCTCTCGGAATGAGTGCCCAACACAATGAGCAGCCAGAGAGAGAGCCGTTGGGCACATCTATCAACATCTATACATGCGCACACAGCACAATTGGACATGCTGCAGGATGATGCACTACAACATAACGACACAGGACTAGGACTTACTCACCGCATCGGATCGATGATGTTATCGAGATATTGATACGCACAGGAGAGATTTTTGTCTCCGGACCATGATACGTTCTCCTTGGATACCGTCCTAACCCCCAGCCACGATCATAACTTGCTTCGATATAGGTCCCAAAACCATCCACTTCTGGGCTCCTGCTGCCAAGTGGGTAAGTGCCGACGTCAGGACCTAAAATCATGAAGACAAACCACCTTCTCCCCTCCCCCATTCGAGCACGACTATCGGCAGCAACACTCTCATCTTCAAAGAATATGGAACAGCAAACAGACAGTAAACATACCAGGAATGGGGATGAGACGGGAGTGCGTTGTTGGCGCCTTTGGGATCAGCAAAGACATGGGCAAAGCAGGCTGTGGAAGTAGATCGTCATCACCCCTCGTGAGCAGAATTGAACTATACAACGGAGGATGGATCGCAGAGAGAGAGAGGATTATCTAACGGTGTTTTCCCCTGAAAACTCTGGATGGACAAACAGCATTCTTTTTTTTTTCTTTTTTTTCTTCTGCTGCTGTTGCTGAACATGGCCCGTCAATGCTTATTGCTTCCTCCCAATCTTTGTTCTTTTTTTTCTAGGCTTTGGTCGGTGCCGGTATTGGTGATTTGAGCCGTCCTGCCGAGAACCTGTCCCTTTCTCAGAACGTTGGTAAGTGCCCGTAGTAACAAGCACTTTGTACACCCAACTCCCCCCTTCACAGAAATATCCCCGTCGCTTGCTTTTTCTAGAAACGAAGACTTGAGGGACACTTTTCCTGACTTATTTGTGGAATATCTCTTGCCGGATTGCTAATTATTCTTATTGTTTTTCTTATTCCTCGATAGCCTTGGCGGCCACTGGTCTGATCTGGTCCAGGTACTCGCTCGTCATCATCCCCAAGAACTACAGCTTGTTCACTGTCAACCTGTTTGTCGCTGCCACGGGATTGACCCAGCTTTACCGTATCTTTGAGTAAGTTCTTGGTTCATGTGTCCCCCTTCCACGCGGTTGTTGTTGTAAAAGGCTCTTTTTAATGAAGTGATTGACTGATACACACTCCACTTCCACTGCAAATATTATCTAGTTACCGTCAAGGATTGAAGGCCCAGGAGAAGCCCGCTATTGCCGCCGAGTAAGGATTTCACAGCCTTCCCCTGTTCATTTATATTCATCTCTTGAGCTCCACCTGCCCTTTTCGATCTCTCTCTCCCCATTCAAAAATAAAAACTAGATTCATTTAGATCTTGATATATGGTCGCAGGGATTTATTACAAATTACAAAATATGAAAAAAAAAGAGCTGGTGCACAGCACCAGGAAATTTGATTCTTTGCATCACTATGAAATGATGCATTTCTCAATATCTTTCCGACTGCTTGCGTCGCTCGAGTTTCCCTTGCTATGGTACCCGCTTGGCCGCTGTACCTGACCTTGAAGATGCGGTCGCAATGGTGCTGCAGAAAAAGGTTGCTGGTATGTGCTTGTTCGCTGAGCTTGAGGTGCCGCTGGTGACGCCCACTGCTGCTGCTGTTGGACGGGTCCAGATCCTGGATAATGTGGCTCGTAAGTTGAATGTGGCGCTCCTGGTGCTGGGTACGGCCTATTGCCCACATTGACATTGTGCGCTGCTGGTGGCTGCTGCTGCTGCTGCTGTTGTTGTTGTTGTCGCTGTTGGCTGTCAAGAAGATATGCCTGATGTAACCGTGCCGCCATTTGCTCATCCGTCTCGTATGTTTGCTGCTGTGATGAGCTGAAGACGCCGCCGCCGCTACTGCTTCCGCCACCTTCGTTATGTCCGACGCCGCCATTACGAGAGTCCGAGGCCCGGCTCTTTGACCTCTCAATGCGCCGAGCCTCTTCTTCCTCTTCCTGCTGCTGCAATTGCAGTGCGAGAGCGAAGCTACAAGTCGAGACAAAGAGAGCAGAACGATCGCTGGTTAGGTCCAGAAGCGCAATCAGGTCATATATTTTTTAGCCTAGCCACATTCAAACCTGAGTCAGCTCACATACTCTTCGTCGCCTCCACCATCGCCATGTGCTGAATGCTGAGCGTCGAGCGGCTGGTTGTTGCGTGCATAGTCTCCAACCTCCAGTGCACCGTGTCGAAACAATCCGTCCAAGAACTCGCCTGCGCCGTCGACATCTACTAGCGACTCCCAGACGATGGCCTGTTCATGAGCAAGGCTCTGATCCGTGACGAGGGTATAAAGGGTGCCATCCATAGGGTTCTTGAAGAGCGTGCAGAACTAGGAACGGATATGGATAAACGCATACACTCATACGTTAGTGAAACAGAGCTACTTGGGCCGATTCATGACATAAAATTAAGGTACAGAATAAATCGACTTGCGTGATTGTTCCTGAAAAAGGCACAGAGGTGGCCCTCAGGAAGACTCTCTTGCAGAACATGCAGTCCATATCGCGTTAACTGGGTCTTGGTCGCAGTCATGAACTCCTGCACAACCAACGCCTGCGCAATCTTCTCGTTCTGTAGCTGTGCATCCTGAGCACTCACATTACTGCTCTCAGAAGCATAATTGGAAGATGAGGTGAATGTAATATTGCCCCGCGAATCCTCGACCACTAATCCGCCCCCTGCGTCATCGCCACTAACAATACACTCGACTGCCTTATTATAGCTGGTGATTCCCGCAGGTCCGTCCACAAGTGCATACATAGCCGCGTCGCTAACGGGACTCACAACCCATCCATGGACAAGCTCCACGCCGAATGTGTGAAAGAGTCCCAGCTCTGCCGTCGGTTCGAATCCACGGATCGTTTTGAAGAACACGTTCACGTCCAGTCCATGCTCCAGATGTGGGAGGAGCCGCAGGGCCGACTCGATTTCGAGACGGGACTTTATCCTTTCAGATTCGATCCTCCGTCCTGTTCGCGATTCTCTTGAAGATGATGAAGAAGCATTGGGCTCCGAAGGGTCCTCGTTCAGGAGATAGTCCGCCAGTAGTTCCAAAAGATGGTCGTATCCGATCGTAGGACGATCATATGGTGTAATCGCAACTTTGCCTTGTAGGACTAGTGTATTGCACAGCGCCAGCAATGGGCAGGGGCCATTCTCTGCATAGGGGAATAATTAGAATATGTAAGCCCTCCAAGTCTTGTCTATGCTCACACGACCTGTACTTCTGGACATGAATAGCTTGTCTTACCATTCTGGGTGATGATCTTTATGCGTTTCTCAACCCCTGTTGAAGGTTCGATCCAGTCAATGGGCTTCAGCACGTATTCGTTCACTGGTTCTGACTCTCTTACAGGTGTCGATCTGGGCTGTGCACGTTCTGATGGTGGTGCTGAGGTCGCGGATGTGCTCAAGGATGTCTCTACAGTAGCTGCTGTGATTTCTGGTGATGTAGGAAACGCCGGTGATACGGGAAACGAGGTGTTCACTGGCTCTGCTGAGAATGGCTCCTCAATTTGGACATAGGCTGGTGGTGGAGGCAATTCTGGTGGACTATCCAAACCCGTCGTTGAACTCGGATTCTGTTCCCATGATTGAGACGAAGCGACTGCGTGTGAAGGGTGAGAGTTCAGATTTTGTCCAGCAGAGGTAGCAGAGATGGAGAAGGGGTCCTCGTTCTGAAAGCTGATATCTCTAGCCGATGCGGTCGTGGCACTCAATGGCGGAGACACAGAGGGACTACGACGAAAAGGATTCATGGAGGCAGACGATAGAGGTGTGTGAAGGTTTCGCTGTGTCGGTGTTAGAAGTCGAAAAGAGGAAAAGGTGTATACACAATTAGTTCCTTTCTTTCAATCGCTCAGCTTCCAGTGGCGGCGGCGGCGGCAGCAGCGGCCTCCCGTCCACGTTCATTAAGAACGGGTCCTGGATCTATTTGGGCTGTTCCTATGGGCTGTAGCATTCCTTTTGTCACTCATTCATGATAGCTTACATTATCGCCAAGACTGTTCGCCGAAGATAGCAAAGACGCACTGACGGGGTACGTGGCCCTGTTTTCGGAGCCCAGCGCAAGGCGCTCGATTGCCAGCAAATCGCCTCCGTTTGTGCCACCGCCGGTAGAGGATGGAACTGGGGTGTGGGCTGTTCTGTCGACCCTGGGCTCTGTATTGGCTGTTGACTGGCTGGTATGGCTGGTGCTGCCGTGACCAGGAATGGAATCACGTTCGGTCATGGTGAGCGGCCTGTGAATGCGCGTTGAAGGAGCAGAGCAAAAGAGAGCACCGGATTAAAGAGAGTTTATGTGGGGAGACAGAATGAAGGGTGGTATGAATAAAAGATGCTGAAGTTTGAGTGGAGTGGAATGCGTGGATGGATGGGATGTGTGGAATGTATCGGCAGAGCGGGGCGAAGTTACAAGTGGGAACGCGCGTTTTGGTTCAAACGGTATGTCATCATAGTCTAGCCCCATAGACGACAGTGAGATTCAAAGGTGTGGGCAAATTGGCCGCAATGCTCGATGCTCACAATGGTCACACGAATGAGAAAGAAATTCATTTCATTACAGTATACTGAGTCTATGCCCTTCACTGCCGACGGGTCCAGTTGGATCTATAGGAGACACGCGAATGGTCCCCGAGCACTACCCTCGCACGCTCGACTGCATCCACGCCCAACGCCGGACAGTCGTCGACACAGATACGCTCCAGTCCCCGTCCACGCTCGTTCACCAGCGCCATGAGTCCGATCCCCGTCACCTGGCCCGAGTTTGCAAGATGAACAACCTCAATCTTCGGGCAGTGGTCCTTAATGTCCAACATCAGCCTGTCAGAGACGCTGATATAGCCCCCACATTCCAGTCGACAGAGTCCCGCACCACTGCTGGCTATCGCTTGTCGCAAGCCCAATTCGGTCACGCGTCCGCACTTGTTCAGGAGGAGCGTATGAAGATGCGGCAGAGGATGTGTGCTAAGGGACGACAACCCCTGACATGTCAAATATGGCGAGGAGCTGAGGTCAAGCATCTTCAATGAGCTCGACCACCCCTGCCGGGTCGATCCTTCCTCTGCAGATCCAGCTGCAATCAGTTGAATAGTTGCATCGCTTACTCCTTTGCAAGCATTCATCTGCAAGCTCTCTAGATTGGGTATACCAGCCACCCATCGCTGCATCACAAGGAAGGTCGCCGTGTGGCCGGACGTTTCAATAGAATCCGTGTAAAGATGCTTCAGTTGCGTCAACTGACAAATATTTTCGAGCGCCTCGATACCTCGAGGCCGCATGGTTCGGATGTCGAGCGTACTGAGATTCGGAAACCTGGAGACCAAGGCATCGATGCCCTCCTTTGCAAACAGCGATTCCCATCGGCCGATCGTCAGCTTCTTCATGTTCGGTAAAGGCACTGTGCTGTTGACCATTACGCACACTTCCGTGATCCGACACTCAGAAATATCCAATTCCTCGAGCAATGAACATCGATCCAAAACTGACACCACCGCGGCATCCGTCACTCCAAAGCATCCATGAAGGTCAAGAGATCGTAACTTGGGCGTTGCGGTCCAAAACAGCGAGAACTCTTGGTCGTAAATCCTGGAGTTCATTCTCAAGGACAATGATTCCAGGGCACTTGTCCGCTTCATTTTTATCAATTGGGTGAATAAAGTCCCTGAAATTTGCTGAGCGCATCCGAGTCGTAGCGCCTTGGGCGGGGTATACTTGGCCAAGTTGATGACGGTCTTATTGGTCACTTTGTTGTTGACATCCTGATCCGGCCGAGTTGGCAGATATAGTGCATGCTGAGGAATACGAATCAAGGATGGGACCCGCTTCGCAAGGTCGAGCGAATACCAAAAATGTCGCACTGAACTCAAGTACCTCATCCATTTTTTGCTGATCGTCAAGCATCTCACTCGTTCGATAAAACTTAGGCTGTCAAACACGATCATAACCAACTCAAAGGGTAGCCTCTCCATTGGATCCAGCACGAGTGCTTCTTTCTATCAAGTCCATCATAGGATCAATATAGGTGTAACCTTGTCCTCCCAGCTTTTGCGTGAAAAAAAAAGTATGCGATACCTTTGCGATCTCGTCCAGTTTGGCACTCATCTCACTTGCAATACGCGCTAAAGTCTATAAATATTAGATGAGGCTGTCACTGATTTTTGCGCAAATGATATGTTGAGTTACCTAGCAAAACAACAGCGCTTCTTATCCTACCTCGTACTCCTTTGTGCCTTTGGTGGATCGCTCAGCGCCAGAAATATAGATTTTGGCAGACGATCTGATGTTTTGCTGCATTCGAAGGATCTTTCCAGCGCGCAAATAACCCTGTGAGCGACATATTCAACGCATTCTTTAGAAAAACATGGTTCTGAGGACTGCCTGACTGACACACAAGCCTAATGTCTATGATCCATGGCTCCTACCTTTGGACTTTGGGTATGGTTTCGAATCATTGCCTTTGCGTCTGTCAGAGCGTTGTCCAGCCTGCCGAGTTTCTCAAAAGTCGCTGCTCTGCTGTCCAGCAAGTTGATATCCGTGGGCGCAATTGTCAACGCCCGGGAAAGATACTGGAGTGCGGCAGTAAAATCCTTCTGAGAAAACGCCTGTCGGGCAAGCTGAACGAGATCATTGACAGGCACCAGCTCCTTTAGTGGGGCCACGCTGGCATCAGGCCGAGATCCTGTTAGATATTTGCGTTGTCCAGCCACATTAAATGATTGCTTTGTGGGATCCGAGTCGTTGGTGTCAGCAGCCATAACCGTATGCCGTGGATATGGAGAGGGTCGCTGTTTGGCTAAGAGCCCCGACGGAGCCTTTCCACTGCTCATGATCAGAGTCTCTTGAATCTGCTCGGCTACTTTTTCAACGTGCTACTCCTTCTACGGGTTGGTCTTCTGATGACTGGTCGCCACTTGCCGCCTGTCGTCGGTGGGGTCCAGGTTTGCCGTCGCTTGGTAACAGTTGGTGGTTGGTGCTTTTCAGTGTGCCATTGTTTGATATTTTTTTAGGGTTGGACTGCTTTGTTTTGGGCTGGTCTCTTTCCCCGCACCCGAATTTGGGGGACACTTTCTCTTTTCGTCATTCCGCACTTTCTTTCTCTTCGACATTCTCATCCTCACCACACCCCCATAATCACCATGCCTCGCAAGTTCATCGTCGGTGGAAACTTCAAGGTTCGTGTCGCGTTCCTACCCCCTCTCTGTCGCGTCGCGTTTGCTCTTTGACCTTCTTGCTGTGCTGTGCGTCGCCTCTCATCGCTACTTCCCAGCACTCGACTGATCAAGGTTGTCCCCAACAAATTGCTATTCTTCTCCCTTTTAGCTCAACGGCTCCGAGTCGTCTTTGAAGACCTTGGTTGAGGGTCTCAACAAGGGCGACCTCGACAGCAACGTCGGTAAGGCAGCTGGATTATTCTATGTCGACCAATTGGTTCCTCTGTCAATTTTACCACGGTTTATTGATCTTTTCCTTCTTTTGCTGGACCGCCTCGAATATGTTTAGAGATCGTTGTCTCCCCTCCCTTCGTCTACCTTGACCAGGTTCGCAAGTCCGTCCGCAAGGATGTCGCTGTTGCTGGCCAGAACTGCTACTCCAAAGCCAGCGGTGCATACACCGGTGAAGTCGCGTATGTATTTCAAAGAATGATCGATGAGAATTTCTCACACAGGCGGCAACTCCCAAAATGGGACATGTCGGCTTCAATTGATTCAATTGCTCCCATATCCTGCTGCTCCCATGGTTATCATATGTCAGGGAGCAAATCCACTGATAATTCTACCATGTTCTATTCTTCTTGTACGCAGCGCTGAGATGCTCAAGGACATCGGCATCGAGTGGGTCATTCTCGGCCACTCTGAACGTCGCGAGATCTTCAAGGAGACTGACGAGGAGATCGGCCAGAAGGTTGCCCACGCCTTGCAGGCTGGTCTCAAGGTCATGGCCTGCGTTGGTGAGAAGCTGGAGGAGCGTGAGTCCAACAAGACGACCGAAGTTGTCTTCCGTCAGTTGGCGGCCATTGCCAAGCACGTGTCGGACTGGACTAACGTCGTCATTGCCTATGAGCCCGTCTGGGCCATCGGTACCGGCAAGGTCGCCACCCCTGACCAGGCCCAGGAGGTCCACAAGGCCATCCGTGGATGGTTGAAGGAGAAGGTCTCTGCCGACGTTGCCGAAGCCACCCGCATCATGTACGGAGGCTCTGTTAACGGTGGCAACGCTGCTACACTCGCTAAGGAGGAGGACGTCGATGGTTTCTTGGTTGGTGGTGCCTCGCTTAAGCCCGAGTTCGTCACCATCTGCAACGCCAAGGCCAAGATGTAAAGCAGCTTATCGCGTAGTCGTTCGTTAGTCAACGCCTTATTTTTTTTGTCCACAAATCCACTATCAAAGTATCTCACTTGTATATAAAGTATCCTAAACCCAACAGTGCTTTGCCTTTATGACGGTTGCGAATATCGAACGCTATCTGAAAACAATTGCAAAAAATGACAAAATGAGATAAGATCCATGATCTGGGGATCGAAGGTCTCGTCGAATCACAATCGTGCTTGATAGGATACCTCTCTGACGTTTGATAAAAATCTGTAGGTGGCGCGTTTCTATCGGCGCGTTTTCTACCAGGGCCTCTTTTCCAGCCGAACTGTAGGGGTAGCACTTTAGATTCAACATGTCACTTCTGTGGTATCGGCACGCGAGCCGCGATCGATTCGTTTTTGTAGCCTCATTCACTTTGCCTCCATCCTTTTGCATCTCTCGTCTCCTTGATTCCGACCTCACAATATGACCAGTACGTCCCAATGACAACCGTTTTTATGTATCAGATGAACCCCCTAGCATGAATGTATCTCACCATCGACTTGAAATAAATGTTATTCTTAAGCATACCGATCCATATTCAAGAAGGATCTTTTCAAAGGCCAAGTCGCCTTAGTCACTGGAGGAGGCACTGGTATGTACGAGTAATGCCATGGCGATTAAACATTCAAAAATCGGCATTTATTGTTTTGTACTAAGTGGATCCATTGGGTCAACGATAGGGATTGGAAGATGCATCGCGCATGAGCTCGCAAGTCTGGGTGCCACTGTGGTAATCGCAGCGCGAAAAATAGATCAATTGCAAGCTGTTCAGAACGAGATCCAATTACTAGGTGGAATCTGCGATACGATGCAGATCAACATTCGCGACGCCGCCATGGCCACAAAGCTGATCGAAAATATCGTCATCAAGCATGGGAAACTCGACTGTCTGGTCGTAAGTCGATGCAACAGTACCACGATCTTGTTAGAAAACCACCTTTGCTGTGAATAACATGGGGATTTAACAGTCAGGGCTAATTGGTGCGTCTTAGAATAATGCAGGCGGTCAGTTCATGTCGCCAGCAAGTATGTTAAGCTCCAGGGGCTTCGCTACTGTGGTGGATCTGAATTTAAACGGAACTTTCAATATGTGCAAGGCGGCGTTTGATGGATACATGGGCGAGCATGGAGGCCGGATTGTGAATATCGTAGCGGACACCAGGAACGGTATCCCAAGAGCCATGCACACCGTAAGCATTATCTTTCCTCATATACTGTTTTTTTGCCTACGATCCATCTATTCACTCGCTTTGTTTGGCGAACTTGATCTTTCATTAGGGCGCAGCGCGTGCTGGAATCATCAATATGACAAAAACTTTAGCTGTTGAGTGGGGACCCTATAATGGTATTCGCATCAATTGCGTTGCACCGGGCCTGATTGTCAGCTCTGGGATGAAGAACTATAACGAAGATATGGTCAACATGATGGCAGAAGCCAGCTGGATGGTAAGAACTTGCCTCTCAAGTATACCCTTTTTTCGACGTAATATAAACTAGCTAAACCTCCCTTGATCTACTCCGTTTTTCGTGCGTCTGTAATCAATAGAACCCAAGCAGCCGGTTTGGAACGGAATCGGAGGTTTCTGCAGCAGTCGCGTTTTTGCTCTCTCCTGCCGCGTCTTACATTAATGGTGTAAATCTGGAGGTCGACGGCGCAAGTTCTTTGAGCAAGGGTAATCCCGAAGGAGATGAGCTGAAGTACAATCCTGACGGTAGTCTACATACGGCTTATATTGGGTGGCCAGAAGGGGCCGATAATGTCCATGGAATCAGGCATGTAGATGCGCCAGTCATGGTGAACGAGTTGCTGAACAAATACAAGAAGATTCGCCGGAGCAAGATATAACCAAGATTTGTCGCGTTCCTCTACAGGGACGTGTAGAAGCAAAAAAATAATAAACAACGAAAACGACCACGGCCAATGAGGTTCACCACTGCACAGAAACAGCCAATATCTTGTCCCTCGTTCTTTATCCCTTTTTCTTCGCCATTCTGGTCACTCCAACCTCGGACCAGAAGTAAGAGACTCAGCCAGTACGACTACCATCACTACCAGCTCTGCCTCAGAATCCTGGGAGCGCAGGGCGCCTTCAGGGATATTGAAGCCTCAGTTTTTTATTTTTTTTTATTTTACACCACAATTCGCGGGATCGTATCGGCGCTGCATTCGTCTTGACTCTCAAATATCAAAGCATCTCAATACCGGCCCAAGTCGGCTCCCACACTTGTGCTTCTCGTCGGTACCCAGCTAGCTCTGTTGATGGTTAAAAGGATATAATATGCGATCCAATGCCTCTGTTAATACAATTGGGGCGATACACAAACATGGGATAGAGCAACCAGAAGTACTAAGGAGAGGTGACAGAAATCCAAGGAGAGGCGACATATACTGCCAGTAACACCGACTATCGCCGATACCCCACTCCCCTTCCCTGCACACTTTCCAACAAACACTCCTCGCCTTCCTACTGCTTCTTCCTTACGATCCAAGGTGACTGCCGTCCCCTTCATATGCGCATCCATCTCCTTAACAAAATCTTACTGCCACTTTTTGTGGACTTGATTACTGCCATACTTGCGCCACACTATGGTGTGCGTCACGATCCGGGTGGCCATTCCGCATGGATGCTTGAGGAGGCCAAGAAGCCAGTAAAGGGGCCGGCTTTCCTAAATATACATCAACTACATTACAACCGGCACCCATCCTTCGCGCTTATGAGGCCTTTTGTTATTTAAGAAGGCAACATGGTAGATCCTCTTGCTCCATATTCTCGCTTTCATCTCTTATTTCCTCTATATCAATCTCATTTCCGACAATGGTCTGCAAATACCTCCTGGCCGTAGTGGCTCTAGCCGTCAGTCTCCCGTCCCTGTGTCTCTCGTCTCCTATCCCACAGAGTATTAGCGCCCTCACCAGCACAGAGTCGACAAAGAGCGTAGGAGGCGATATTATCACGAGCTGCACAGTCCCCAACTCGTTCGCTATTACGTTTGATGATGGCCCCAGCATCTGGACCCACGAGTTGCTCGATTATTTGGCCATCAAGAGAGTCAAGGTGACCTTTTTCGTTAATGGTCTCAACTACAACCTGATCACCGATCCGACGTTTGCTGCTGTTGTCAAGCGCGCCTATGATGAGGGTCATCAGATCGGCTCCCACACATGGTCTCATGTCGATATCTCTCAGTCATCGACCAATCTTGCTAGTGAGATGGGCAAATGTAAGCTGGGCTCCTCTGTTCGTTATCTTTGAGAAAAAAAAAGAAAAAAAAAGCCCATGGTTGATCATTTTTCACTTGCTTCGTCGCGTATTGATGTAGTGGATGACGCACTCCTCAGTATCCTGGGTGTCCGCCCTGTGTATATGCGTCCTCCTTATGGCAACACATCGCCAGCGGCACTCTCTTGGATGGCAGAGCACGGCTATAAGGTCATCAACTGGAACGTCGACACCGACGATTGGCAGCACCCAACCAATTACAAAGCTGATTTTGAGGGCTACAGAAAGGCACTCCAAGACCCGTCATCCAAGAACAAATCGTTCATCAGCCTGCAGCATGATGCCGAACAGGGAACGGCTCAGGTGTTCGCCAAGCTTGCCGTCGAATATGTCTTGAGCAAAGGCTTTAACATCATGCCCGTCGGCGCCTGCCTTGGGGACACAAGCGGATGGTATAGAAAATAGAGAGCACAAAACAGGAGGAGGACCAGCCTCCAGCTAGAGATGCATTTTTATGGTCCGTGGGTTGAGCATTTCATCTTTTTTCCGGACACTTTCATAAGAGCCAGATCACATCGCATTTCTCTTGACTAATTTTCCGCGGCAAAAAAACTCATCGAAGTACAGCTCGCACTTTTCGGTGCTGACCTGGATCATCAGCTTACATAGTCTACATACGTATCATATTCTAGAGTATCTATTTCTTTATTTACATACTGCATCATCTATTTTCTAACGGCATAACTTTCAGGCTTTTTCATGTTTATTAATACCATGCGACAAGAACTCGATACATAAAACGAATTATGAACTCCTTGGCCACTTACAGTCCACCAAAAAAATAGGTGACGGATAATTACGAAAAATTCCAAAATCGCAGCGGATGGAACAAAGCTGGGTACTGCTCCAGGGGCGAAGCAACGTTTTCAGTTTTCGTGTGCATTTCCTAGGCCGCTGTGCATTATCGCATTAGTGTGTGTGCACTGCAGGGTCTGCTGCTAAAATACACTGGGACAATGGGCCATTGGTCGGCCATTAATTTGCAGAGCATGTGGACGGGCATCCTGACTATGGGCATAAAAATAGCAGATCTGACTGAATGAAACGCACGAACGCAACCTGAAAACAGCCCCTCTGGTCACTTAGAGTTCATGCATGCGTGGTGCTCTCAAAGGATGCCAGGGGTGTATGGAGAGGCGGATAATCTGTTGCTATGATATTATGGCTGCCGTAGCCTAGTACTGCGACTGTGGCACCGTTCACCATTGCTGCCGGAGTGAACGCCACCGCGGAGTAAATGATCTGAAGCTTAAGGGAGTCAGAACCCTGTCAATTCTTTCGATCACACCGGATCTCGTAGATCCCGTCATAGGACTACCCTTTCAGGTGGCGCCATGAAAACACTTCTTATCTCTATCGACATACATCTATAGGGACACTGTGCAGGCCGTTTTACACCATTAAACCTCATTCTCTGTCATTATCGCACGTCTGTCTTTACCAGGAAAAGCGCGTCTTTGCAAGACACATCACGGAGACAAGGACGCTCTCGGTACGGTCTAGGCCTACTGAGGCGGAGCCCCTCTCTTTTTGTTACATTTCTATTGCCCTGATCCACATCAGAGCATTTGTGGAGGGGAAAACAACAACCTTACTGAGCTGAATCTCGTTATTGGTTGACCGCAATAACTTATATTTTTATTTTTACAACACCTTGAGTATGCGGGCTCCGTTTAAACACCGGCCATCGATGCGGGTTGGCGCGTTCGAGGCTGTTTGTCACCGCGCCAGTGTGTCTTGATACGAGACATGTTGTTCCCTTTTCTTTGTACAATAATAGGAGGAGCTAGAAATGATATATAACGACCCGGGGTTCCTCTTCTTTTTTTTTTCTTCAAGCGCATACCACTTCCCCACACAGCATTCTCTTTCTTTTGCTCATACCACTACCTCTCCTTTCTACAGCATCAACACTCTTCTCTCTCCTCTCTCCCCACAAATATAACAATGGCTCCCATTACTCGTCTCGCTGTCCTCGCGATGCTTGCCTCCGCAGCATTCGTCAATGCTGTCCCAGTCCTCGCACCCGTGGAGCCTTCGGGTGCCGTGCCCGCTTTGGCGGCCAGTGATGCCTTTGCCTCAGCCCCCGAGACGTCCAGTCCTGTTCTGGAGAAGCGTGCTGTTGCCACCGTCATCACTAAGTGCACTAAGCCAGGCACTATTGCCATCACCTTTGACGATGGTCCATCGGATTTCACCAACGGTCTTCTTGATATCTTGAAGAAAAAGGGTGTCAAAACAACCTTCTTCTTGAACGGTGTCAACTATGGCAATATCACTGACCGCGCAGACGTTGTCAAGAGGGCTTACAAGGAGGGACATCAGATTGCATCCCACACCTGGAGCCACCAAGACTTGGCCACCCTTACCACAAGCCAAATTAAAACCGAGATGAAGAAACGTAAGTGGGGTTCTTTTGATGTGTGAGGAGACTTGTGTCCGTGCACCGTCTCTTATCCGTGCAAGAGCTTAGAAGGAAACGGTTGCACAAAAAAAGAAAACAAAGTGTTTCTTCTGTGAGTGTGCCATGGAAACCATCTTTAAAGCAAGCCCTGATCATCTCTCCCTCATTCATACGTGATCAACGTTTTTTATAGTCGATGACGCGGTCAAGAAGATCATCGGCGTGCGCCCTGTGTTCATGCGCCCTCCCTATGGTAGCGTGAATGACCAGGTCCTCAGTGTCTTGGGATCGCAAGGCTACAAGGTTGTTACCTGGGATAAGGACACCGAGGACTGGAAGCGTAAGTTGGAGTATTTTCTGAAGATGTTCAGTGATTTGTTTGAAAATGGTGCTTACTGCTTACTGACATTGCTTCTTCATTCTTTACGATAATTAGACCCTACCGACGTCGCTAAGAGCTTGAAGGTTTACACAAAGATTTTCGGCACTGCTGGCGAGGTCAAGAAGGCCGGTCACATCGTCCTTGAGCACGACACCCACGAGTTGACAGCACTGTCGCTGGCTCCCCAGGCCATCGACCTGGCCATCAGCAAGGGCTTCAAGGTTGTCCCCGTTGGTACCTGCTTGGGTGTCTCCAGCAGCGCCTGGTACAGGAAATAAATATCGACTCTTGAATCGATTTGCCAGCTCTAGAATCATTTTCTGCTTCAACAGAAGCTGGGATTCATGAACGTATTTAATTAGTACATCTATTCCATAATCATCGCAACCTCCTTTTACAAACATTCGTAGTTCAGTGCGAACTCTCTCCTCTCTTCACATGGTATAAAATAGCCCAAGGGCAATAAAATACTATATCCGTATAATATTACCGTTCCTCTTTTTGACGCGACGTAGTTTTTCGTGTTCAATCCCCTTAAATGTGTCTCCGAACTATGGCCTTCAGGCACCAGGAGCTCGGCAATCAAAATCAAAGAAGACGGGGCGGGGGGAACCACACTGATTGACTGTTGCGCTAATAAGTTTCGAAGAAGACCATAGCCTGACTTTTTTTTTTGGGACATGGTCATATGTCGAGTCAACGCTCTCAACTTTGCACCATACGGGGATAGCATCGTCCACTCATGCTCATGCTCAATACTATTATACATGTAATGACATGGCCGCTTGTTGCTATTCGTCGCTCTATATAGCTAAAGAGAGAGAGAAAGAGAGAAAGAAAGAAAGAGAAAGAGAGCATTCTGTTTTTTCCAACTTTGCATGGAATGAACATTTCTCTTTCTCTTCATTCCCAATTCATTCATTCATCATCCTCATTCCTCAATCAGTACTGTCCCTTCACTCTCAGGACTCCCGCAAAATTTCTATCGTAACACAAAACTCGGCTTCGCCCAAATTGCTTCCACCCTCCCGCCCTTCCATCCCCCCCTCCTCAACGCACCCACCTCAGGAAATTCATCGGCATCATGGGCAAGAAAGCAAAGCAAGATATTCCCTTGCATAAGGTCATTATGGTCGGCTCTGGAGGTGTCGGAAAGTCCGCCTTGACACTTCAGTACATGTACGGCGACTTTGTGGAAGAATACGATCCCACCAAGGCGGACTCATATCGGAAAAAGATCTCGCTCGACAGCCACTCGTGTCAGATCGATATCTTGGATACCGCAGGCCAGGAGGAATACGCTGCTGTGAGTAACACTTTGTGGAACAGACAATGAAAATGGAAGGTTAGCAGGTTATGACTGTGTCTGGAACCTGCTTTTCTCATTAACTCTCTCTTTTTTTTTGTTTGTCATAGATCCGCGATAATTACTATCGGTCAGGGGAGGGATTCCTTTGCGTATTCTCGATATGTGAGTACGAGTCCTTTGTGCACACACAAGAGTTCAGAGACCAAATTGCTCGAGTCCTCGACGACGACAAGGTACATCACTCAGTCTCATTCCTTTTTTCATTTATTTATTTAATTATTATTGCATGTCTGCTGACCAACTAACTCAACTGTTCATATTAAAATAGGTGCCATTTATCCTCGTCGGCAACAAGGCAGATTTGGGACAACTCCGTAGGGTGAATGCAGCAGAGGCCACAGAAAGGGCTGCGGGATGGGGCTGTCATTACATGGAAACATCTGCCAAGACTAGACAGAACGTAGAAGAGGTCTACACGCTTTTGTTGAGACAGATCCAGGAGCGTAAACTCGGCAGCAAGGATCGCGATCGAAAGAGGAAGAAGAGAAAGTGTGTTATCCTCTGAAGAGGCACTAGGACCATTAACACCATATCAGTCCAACAGAAAACTATTCACAACCTTCAGGTCCGAAGGAGCATTCGAAAAAAAAAAAAAAAAAAAAAAAAAAAAGAGGTGGGAACGCACGGCCGCGACAATATAGACTACACATATACTTAGCACCATAATCTAATCCTGGAGCCGTTATATACCATAAATATCATTTATTAATAGCTCGACAATGCTATATTTGATGCTCAGTTATGAGCAAAAAGTGCTGGATCATTGTAGAAGATTGAGTGCCTTTAAATCGCCTGTTTCCCAAGTAGCCGTACCAATGCACCGCATACATCCTGACGCTGCATTGGTACTAATGGTACGGGATACTTAACATGAGCGCGTCCGTTGCAACCAGTAGCGGAGAGCAGAAGAACGGATATATTGCACTATGGTGTCGCTTCTGTATAGCTGCGGTTCTCTAAGAGTTGACGCCGTTGCTGTACTAAACCTCAGGTCCACAGTCATTTCATGCGGTACTAAAGTATAACTTCATCGTTAGATGGATGCGGATGGATGAGAGTAAGACGGCTTTGCCCCATAAGCCTTCAGTGTAGCCCCAATGGTGAGCTGTTTATTGCTTATGTACACTCATACGACCATGCATTTCATCGGTCGGGTTCATTTAATTCTTACCCGTATAAGTTCGCGACGTGACGAGAAACGACGACCAAACGCGGTGGTGGTCGGTGCGTAGCGTATAGGTTCGCATTCACCTGCTTGTATTCCATTTTGTATCCGCACGTACACACACACGCAAGCATGCAAACGGACTGTATTATTGAAAAGGGGAAAAAAAAGCATATGTTCACACGCCTTGCCTAGCCCCTCCACAATGCCATTGTTACTTTTTTTTTTTTTTTTGCTGTGCTTCAAGTGGGAGATGAGTGTTTGTGAATCGCATCGCAAATGAATCAGCATCATCTCATCCGTTTCATTCGTCCCGATCACCGATCCGTAATTTTGTCCGACGATAATATCATGCCCTGAAGCTATCAGGGTACCTATCTTGGTACGTTAGTGGCACGAAATCGATTTATGTGCACCATTTGCTAAGAGGAGAGTGAGTTATTTTACATAACTCTCCCCCCCCATTTCCGCATAAACACATGCAGCTCGGGCCGATATTGATTCACTTTTTGCTTGCTGTGTGTACCAGCAATTGTCTTTATTTTTTTTTATGGATGTCTAACCAAGTTCAACTACTACGTACTCTTTTTTTTTTTGTTTTCTTGCAAAATGCGCGTGGAAGTCAGTGGTGACCCATGCTTCATAAGGCCATGTACCCTTGAGGTAGTATTTATGTATACCGGGCTCGCACAGCCATGTGCGTATTGTCCAATTGCCATGCAGCTTTGCTTTTCGATGCGGTTTGTGTTTTTCTCTACTCATTTTATTGATGTGTCCTCGATAAGTGGTACAAAAAAAAAAAAAAGTTGACAGTCGCAGTCAAAACCCCGTGCTGCTGATCCCTGTTCTTCCCAGTTCCAGAATCGATTCCGCATTCATCGAGATATGATCAGGAGCCCGAATTTCGAGCTTTGGTCGTAGTGATCAAAGCTTTCAAAAACTTTTGCAGTTGATGTATAGCAGTTTGAATTATCGATGGTATAGTGAATAAACATGGGAGTAAACTATATAACGCCCGTAGATTTCCAGCAGATTTAGAATGAAGGAGAGAAGAAGTGTGCAGAGCGGGAAAGGGGGGAAGGGATTGGATCCAAGGTCCTATTGCAGGTTTAATGAAGTGCACCGGATCGAGCAGGGTGTGGGGAAGGGACAATAGCGAGGAAAGGGTCCAGGACGGAATGGTCAGGGCACTGTAGGAGTACAAAGATTGACTGCTGGATCCTTGAGCTGGGTGGTCAGAGCAGCGTGGAGGAGGGAAACGATTGCATGTTAGGTTGTCAGAACGAGGATAATATCTTAATAATGGTTGTTACCGCTCATGCATGATTCATCCAACGAGAGATCAGGTTGCTTTGCGTATTGTGTGTGTACATGTACGTTCATGGCGTTAAAGTCTCCATAAAAAAACAAGAGGAAGTATTAATAAATCAAGGCAAAAACTGAGCGAGCGACTATCACTACGTCCGATATTATTTACCAAGATGGGCGAGAGAGTCTGGGAGGGGGAGGTGGACGAAATATACAAACCAGTAATAGTAGAGATCGGCTATGGCGCCCAAAAGCAAGCGGAAGGGCGCACGCTCTTGGTCAAATCAGCCTACGAAACCATCGAATATGGTTCATGGTCATGAGTATGAACCTTCAAGTTTTGGTCCGCATGTCTAAACCGTAGGATAAATGTGTGGCGCTTTGAGACCCACGCTCCTTCAAGTATGTAAGCGCGGATAGCGGCCCAATAATTGGCCGAACTGGGAAGAATGAAGACGCCCATGTCGAATGATGCATCGGCATTTTTTTTTTTTGTACTGTATGAATTTTGGATCGTCTTTATTTTGAATTGTTTTTAGTGCTGTTTTCTTCCATAGATATTGTCCGTACAACAGCGTCACTGCATCTCATCTGCATGGACTCCTCGACTTGGTAGGGGTGCGAAAAAAAGAAGAGATATCCAGGTTGACATCGATCGTGAGGACAAAGTAGATATGCGTTAAGATCTTATGGATAAGCGCGAAAAAATAAAAAAGATAGTGATCAGAATGCGAGTTTTTAGGTATCTAGCGCGTCTTAAGAAGGCCATCTTGACTTGGGTGTAATGATGTCTTGAGTTATTTGTATGACAAGAATTAAAATAAAAACAATGCAGAGCGACTTTTGTGGCGAAGGGATGAAAGAGCTCATGCAAGACCGGATAGTTGAGTTCAAGCCTTTGGAAAAAAGAATTAGCTGGGTAATGATAGAGTGGCCTAGGCTTTTATTATGCTTTCTTGCATCGCTCTTTTACGCTACATCCCTAAACAGAAAGATACACTCGAGCTGTATAGCACAGGATGGGTTGGGGAAGTACACGATCCATCACGACAGATTATCAATCTAGCGTCGACTTCTAAAAAGAAGACGCACTCTCGAAAGGCAAGCAGAACTACAAAACTGTACATACGAGTGTATATGAAGCAGGAGATGCTTCCCGATTATGGCAAAGGCAAGATGTAATTTATCGCATTGTAATTATTTGCAGTCAAAATATCCGGTACTGCATACAAATGTATGGAACAAGATTACTTTAACGTTCATTGCCTTGCCTGCAGTATATAGGAGCAGGATCTCAGACAATCTGGGCAATCCTTATGGTCTTTACGGTTCTTGATAGAAATGTTACCTCCGCATACAAATTCCTTGCCACGAATGAAGCATAGCTTGAATAGAGGAAGTCGTCGCTCACCTCGCAACGGCTTCATGAATTTTGGAGACGTAAAAGCCGACATCTTTTTTTTCAGTCTACTGGATGATTAAGGTCTCAGAAAAGTGGAAGCATCCGCATATGACAATAGCCCCCAACTTCCATATCTACTAGCACACCGGTCCACGTTGTTCTTATATATGTGAAACGTTGCGCCCAGTTGCCCTGCTTCTGAATGTTGGGTGTGAGCATTCACAAGCATAATTAAAGAGATCGGCGTCTGGTCGATAACTTTCTTTTTTTATTTTTTGTACCCTCATCCATATTTTTGCCGACGGATGACTGTTGGAAATGATACCGAACTTTGCGGATCCAGTGCCCTTCTCATGTCTATTGTTTAAGAAGAGTTTTGAGAGATCCGGTGGTGATCATCTATGGGGTAATCGTTCGTCCAAACTTCCAGACAGCTTAACAAGATCGGTCGGTGGTCGCCATGTGTGCTTCGTCTTTTTTTTTTTTACAAAACCATGAAAACAAATATGCGAGCAATGTGGACGGATAGTTTCCACCAAACAATTACGACAGCGATACCTTTGTGTGCGCTAGAGAGCGCAACGAAAAAAAAAGATGGTTAACGTCGTTTAGTGAACTAGTCGACCTTATGTCAACAATGAACCTGAGAGACTAAGAGGCTGGACTTTCTTTCTCTCTCTTTTGCGCGCGCGCGTTCTTTTGCGTCGTTTCTGTCGCTCCCCCTGATACAACCTTTCTTTCTGCAAGCTGCATGAACGCATTCCGGAAACACTCGGGATTTTAGAATAAGAAATTGTGAAGAGTCATCATGAACATGCAAACTTTGTTTGAAAACATACAGATTTTTATAATGAGTTCAAATAAAAGAAAGAGTGAATTTAAAGGTGCGCACAACCAAATCCTGCAACTCACGGTGCGAGAGTGCTGCGAGGTCCCTTGTTCTCTAGCGCGATACAAGATCCGTAATGACATTTTAATAGTAGTATAATAATAATTGATGAGTATGCAATACACAAGGCAAATTGTCGTGGTAAACGAAAGGAGCGGCCCAGATCATAGCTTAACACAGTGTTTCTATATCCTTCATCTAGTCCAGAAAAACATATGCGGGATGATAATGGACGTCTGACATTAAAGAAGGTACAAACCCTTTGTTCTCTGTCGACCCTAAGACAGAGGGCCTGTTAGCCATGCAGCCAGCAATAGCGCAGCTCTCTCTTCTAGATCTGGACTTCGCGTACTGCTCTCGGCTGTTGAAAAAGAGGCGACTGTTTAATACTGCTCTCGTACATTCATCTGGGCAATGCGAATGAAGAACCCTTCTGACATCCGATATCCCATATCCTTTGCTTGTATACACGATCAGTTTGCCCTCGTGTAGGCTAGCTGAAGTGTGCAATGCAAGGACTTGACTAAAGGAAAGATGGGTTGAGGTGAAGGTCCAAGAGCAGATCCTTCTACTTTATCAATCTTGTCATCACGGTTCCGGTTGTTTTTTTTTTTTTTTTTTTTTTTTTTTTTGGTTTACCCAATGAAGAAGGTGCCCACGATTTGAACCTGACTCCCCCTCAACTTTAATTGGTTGGCGTGGTTGATCATGAACCGCAGACGCCGCCCACCTTTCTATGGCTGATTGGTGCCATCCAGGTATTAAGATGAATGACAGTAATTCTAAGTGGATGGTAAGTGGTGCGTTCGTGGGCGTGAAAGCATACAGATATTATCGCCGAAAATGACTGCACTACACTGCTTTTTCGGTCGTGGACTACTGATGCAATTAAAAAATGCTACTCTGCTTCTCCATCTTTGTTGATAATCTTTTGGAAGCCTAGACCTTTAAATAATTCGATGAAGGGACACGTTTTTTTCTGCGTGGACGTGAATGTGGATGCGGATATGGATATGGATGAGAATAGTGTTACTGATCAAGCCCACAGCAGCGGAATAAACTCGACCTTGAAACTGGCATTGCAAGGGATTGTCAATGAATCCAGCGCAGTAGGTCTAGTCGCGCTTTTTCTCACACTCCACCAACTAGTGAGGCCACTGACCAATCGCGTACAAGGGAGGACTCTTGGTTCAATTGTTGATCTGCAATTCATTTCATGTATTTTAATATTCAATTTCTTGCCAACTTCGCCACAGCAGCTCTCTCCTTTATTCCTTTATAGTTCAACTAATTGCAGCCACAACATCTCCATATGGCAGGCCCACACGCACTTTCTTTCTTTTTTTATTTTTATTTACTTTATACAGTATTTGACTAACAACTCGTCATTCTCACACTTTCAATGCCGAGGCGGAAGACTTATTATATGACTTTCAAAACTTCCTTTTGGCAGCCCATTTGAAACCAATGGCCTGTCACCCGGCCAGGACGTCATCGCCCATTTCGACTTTGGCCCATTTGAAAGAGTACCGAGGATCTGTCTTGCGATCGTGCGGTACTCCAGCAGGAATATGGTGGATCGGGCCATCGGCATAAACACGATCAAGAGGTGTTAAATTGCGGAGCACCTATTAAGCAATAAGCGCTCGAGGATTTCTTTCTTCCTTTCTTTTTGTTTTACTGAGCGTTGACCAATCCTGGTTTAGCGACAACAGAGCTGCATGCAGTCTTTATGTGCGTGTGCGTTTTAGTTACGTTCATGGAACGGAGTAAAAGGACGGGAGGAAAAGGAGACTCGACAGAAAAGGAAAGGAACAAGCACACAAGTCCCCACCTCGCCCTTGAACGCTCGGAGTTTTACTCTATACGTGCCGTTGTTCTCTTCCTTGACCTTAAATTCATCCAATGAACAAGGCGTTTATTTATTCAATCCGTAGCTTTCCTCTTGTTTTGTTTCTGATTGCGCGGGTTGTTTTCCCTTTTTTTTTCTTTCTCTCAAGAGTCTGGTCCAGTCTGATCTTCTCTCTCCAAAAGCCCATACGGCCATTCAGATGGTCGTTTATTTCAGGCCATACAGTGAGATGGACAATCAGTCGTCCAAAGCCCGTGGACGGTAAGACCAAGCACAATCGTGCCACGAAATACGCATTTTCTTAAAGAAAGAGAAAGCAGCAAACGAGACAAAGCAAAGGAGGACAGGATCATGAACGTTTCTAATAAAGACTGTCACAACTTTATAGAATGGAGAAATTCGGACCAGACCTTACTGAATCTGGAATGCCGCCGTGAAGCAACAATAGAAATGTATATATATTTATACATATCAGATTTCAATTAAAGTCCTTTGAAGGGCAGGTATCTTCTGTACAAAATAATGGTCGTTGTCACTCTATGGAGTCATGAATCTCGCATATCTCTCTGGAGGTACACTAACAAGAGGAGCAAACAAATAAACAAGCACGGTAGAGCGTAAGCAACCGTGTCGCAGTTCATACCACTCATCGGGTTCAACAACAGACAAAATGTAGGTCAACCCTGTCGATCTTGGGCAACATTGTTTCCTCACCCCTTATTCCCTATTAAAAAAAAAAAAGGCCATTGGATCGATGGAGCGCAAGGTATCCATTTTGGGTAGATACTTGCAAGTTCATGAGTCCATCGGATGAATCTTGGGTCCCCACAACCCAGGCCTGTTATGCTTGGCTGGCGATCCAACTGGGGTCGGGTCGGTGTTTTGTATAGTTGTCATTAGATTTGTGCAAGGATGTTGAGTGCCAAACAATCTGAGCGCTGTTACAGCCCCACGTCGTCCAAGAACACGGTAACGCTCTGAAGCGAGAGGGGAGGGGTTGTATTTATGGTGCAGAATTAGGCGATTGTGATCGATCAAAGATGAAAGAAAAGAATAAATGTATGTAATGGGGATGGAATCGGTGTTGTACCATAAACAGGGCGTGGAAGAATTATGACTTAACGGTCAGCGAGCAATAGCGACATCGGCATCAACAAACCAGAGCTGTTCAGGCGTTTACAAAAAAAGATGCTTTGCCTGGCGGAATCAATCGAGTCCTTTTGGAGAACAGTGTTTTTGTCTGATGGTCAGTCATAAACTTTAACTGGTCGTCGTCTCAGATGCAGATGCCAGGGCCAGGGTCAGGGTACATATGAAAAAAGCACAGTGGGTGAGAGTGAGGAAAGGAAGAGCTCCAGGAATTGGTTCCTTTATAGATAAAGCGGTTGGATTTTGGTGTGCTTGTCATTGGTGCTGTTTAGCTATCTAGTCGCACACAATAGTCCATTTACATGTAGCAACAGAACGTGGTCGATGCTTCTTTTCATACTTTGTTGTTTGTGCAGGAATGATTCTTGATGGTCGCTGGGATTGTTTGTTTTCTAAATCTGTTACTACCACCACTACTACTCTACTACTACTGCTGCTGCTGCCGCTATCGGTGCTGATGATGCTGTTAATATATTACGCCGCTTTGTTTGCAGACACCAGACATTCTCTCTCGCTCATTCTCTCCCATCATATTTTTGCTGGAGAGGCTTTATTTCGTCCCATCGCTCAAATAACTATAGCACGCGGTCGATTGTTTGTGTTTGTGCGTGTGCGTATGATGCGCAAATACATCTTCATAATATGGCGCCGGACAGTCTGGCACCCGCGGGGAAAACGGAGCAGAGCGCAGACGCAGGTTTCTCTCTCCTTTTTTTTTTTTTTTTTTTTTTTTTTTTATTTATTTTGTTTATTTTATTTTTTGAACTACGTTAAAATGAAAGAACTTTAAGCATAAAGCTGTTCTGACCGAGGGAAAGAGAGAGGGTGAGTGTGAGTGGTGGGTGAGTGAGCGCAGACAGGCAAACAGGCAGACAGCTGGAGAAGAGCAAGCTCTGTCTGGCTTCGGACTGTTGGTGGATCTCGCTCTGGATCCCACTGGCTTTCTTCCTTTTTCTTTCTCCCCTCCAACTCGTTCATCCTTCGTCACCTTCGCCTCTATTCAACAAGGTATTCATTCATTAGCACTCTTTCAATTGAATGTTCAATAACAGGAAGACTACTCACCCAGATTTATCTGTCGCGGTTACATAGGACTCTTCTCTTTGTAGGTCATTCAAATATAAAGGGCAGGGTGGTTGACCACCCCTCTCCCCACCGACCTCGGACTCGTTCTCTCCCTCTCTCTTCCTCTCTCTCGCTCTCGCCTTCACCCTCTGTTTTATATATCACTTTGGTTGCTTGTCATTGTATGAAGGTCTCTTCCTTCCACCACTCTGCAACCAACACAGCCATTTGTCCCTCACTCTCCCCCACTTCCCCCCTCCTCCTCCCTCTTCTTTTTCGTCTCCACCCATTCACCTCCTCACCCACTTTCCTTCCTTTCGATCCATCGAACACTCTACGTTACTCCCTCTGCAGCATTTTATCCAGCATCATCGGCCGCTCTCGCCGTTCACATCCACACGTAGGTCCCTTCCCTCCCTCCCCTTCCACTCACTCAATGAATTCGCATCTCTCTCTCTTTCTCTCCCCCCCCTCTCTCTCCCCCCTGGATCGACAAACATGACAAACATAAAAAAATTCGTCTACAACCTTACAGCCACTTTACATATGACATTACGATCGACCATGATCGTCAACCTGAGGAGTATACTATCCCCTCTCCCCTTCCCCCCTCATACACACATACACTTCACATATGTATGAGAACAATACGTGTACACACATCCAACAAGGCGTCCATATAAAGCATACAGCCACCGCCACCACCACGCACAAACGCACAGATAGCGTCTGGACTGTGGTATTTCCATGGTACTCCTTTGACTGCATGACCAGCGCGCGTGTGGTATCAATAGCAACGTTGCCTTTTACCATTCAGAAAATGCGTTTTTGTTTAAATGCTTGCATGCAATGCCACTGGGATATATCAAAACCAGATCACTGGGAATGAACACACAGAGACAGAGCTGAAGGACAAAGGACGAAAAGAGTCGATAGAGCCAGGAGCAGGCAAAGACGACACGCTTCTCGTGGATGGAGACAGACACTCGACAGCAGCGGATCCCCCGACGGACCCACAAGGGTGGAGGTCCACTGGATGGACCAAGAAAAGACTAGAAACAGACCACAGGACAACTCTGGTTGGCTGGCTCGGCAGCTCCGTCCGCACTTCTCGACGTATACACTTCTCATATTCTCCTATTCTAAGACCCCCGTTCTTGAACCCAATTCCCTCTTTTCTTCCTCCATTCCTCGTCTCATTCTCATTGTCTCCTTTCATTCTCATCGCAATCTCACATACACTCATACGCCGCAGTCCCCGCCATCTCCCACTTCTCCTCCCGCTGCCACGCCTTACGATCCGTTGATTACATCGCTGGAAACTAACGCCTTTTTCATATCATTTTTATATGTACGTTCTGCGGACACAGTTGTTCGTTTACGCCACCATCTGTCATTCGTTGTAATATTTCCACAGGAAACATACAAAAAAAGGTACTGCCCGTTACCACATCTGGCACTTTTACATGAGACTCTTCGGTTGCACTGTTAATATTAATGTCCCGATCTAGACTACAGATCGTCCCGTTCCCCCCGCTTCCCCAGTAATATTTGTTCATTTCGACGTTCTGCGCGAAAACCCCTTTTGCCTTTGTGCAACCCATTAAGTGTCGTGCATATCGTTAGTTTTTTTTTCTTCTCTTTCTTATAATTCATTCTCTGTCCGACCACACCACATCTCATCTCGATCGCGACTCCAGAGGTGCCTTTGTGGACGTGTCTTGTCCTTGCTTTGTCTTACAAGCGATATTGAACCGTCGGTTTATCATATTTTGCGTCCTGGTTCCAATTGAGCTGTAAAAGGCACGCTCTAATGCAAACAAAGAAACAACAAAGTCAATGCTGAATAGAGCCTTGATTCTGGACCAATTTTTTATTTATTTTTTTCTCGTCTCCATCGGCCATTGTCCTGTGCGAGAGGGCATTCATCCCGATCTGACAAAGAAGACTCGATCTTTGCACCCCATTCTGAAATGTCCTCCCTTATTCTGTTTCTCAAAAAAAAAAAAAAGGCTGTGCGTGCGAGTGTTTGTTTGCGAGGAGTAGAAAGCAAGGGGAGGGGAAGAGACGGTCGAGAATCTGAAAGACCAGTCCTTTTTTCTTGTGGGCGTCCTTTCGAGAATGAAGGTAGCTAAACACAGCGACTTTATTACTCATGCCTATTCATTCTTTGTAACCTGACTCGTAAGCACAAATAAGGAACAAAAGTGAAAAAGGCGAATCAATCGTCGTTCTTATCTTGCCTATCTTACTTATTCTTGGACCAACTCATTGAATCGAGCCAGTACAGTCCGCACGACATCATTGCCCCACCCACCCTGTCCTTCGCCCAGAACATTGCCGATCCTGCGACAAATCTCACAGCTGGCAACCATCGCCCCTCTTTCTTCCTTCTTCCCCCCTTTGCACCCTTCACTCATCCTCACTCCTCTTCTTCCTCTTTACTCTCTCTACTCCTTCCTTCGCTCTATCAATAATCTATCTCAACGTCTTCGTTATACCCCTCCTTTTTACCTCCATTTTTTTCCATTTACCATTTTCTATTTTCAATACCTCATAATAAATGCCTTCTAATACGATTGTTGCCACCAAACATATACCATCTCCAGATCAAGACGATATGGCACATTCGGTCCGTACACATTCACCATCCCCGGTCATGACCACGAATAACAAGCCTCTGTCGCCCGCCGGCGTCTCGCCTACCCCTTCCAATTCGTCAAATACTGTCGCACCCTCCGGCAAGGATCTCGATCGGCCTGAAGATAATCTGAATCACCGACGTGTTCATTCAAATAGTGACCATCAACAGCAACCACCGTCGCCTCCATATCCTCGACGCTCGCCCGGATCTGGGCATAGTGCACATAACTCGTATAGTGAGCCGAATCTGCGTTTAGATGAGCAACGCCCTCCGTACTACGCCCCAACACCTGGACAGGAACAAGCACCATGGCCACAGCAGCGCGGCAGAGATGCTCGGGATACTCGAGATGACATTGACGTCCGGGATAACAAAGACGTCAGGGACGGGGACTACATGGGCCCCCGCGAGCGATATCCGGCCTTAAGGTACGTCCTGAAATGTATATACAAAGACGTGTGTATGATTAGGCAATTGGTTGTGCAGTAGCGGAACGCTTTTTGACGTCCCTGCGGCCATTGGTGTAATTGTCCGGCCCCTCTCTTTTGTCGGTCCGATGTTTCTGTTTCTCGTTCCCTCTCAAACTATCCATCTATCCACAACACACCACAACCCTACTTGTGTCCATAGCACATGTCATATGCCATCTTCGCCCTATGCGTTCATACGTGGGACATGCATATCTATAACCTGTTTGTCGGCGCACGATAGCGTCCTCAATCCGTCCTTGGTATTGTGCATGCATTGACATGTCCTCTTCTCTTCATGTTTGTGAACAACAACATGCTTAGTCCATACAATCACCACGACCCCTCATACTACAACGGAGGCTCTTCCATCTGGCCACGACCGCAGTCTCCTCCCCCCAGCCAGGGCGCCTACAAACACCTGTCCTTCACTCGCCACGGAGCGGGCCTGCGAGCCAGGTCACCCCCACCCCCACAACAGCCCTACTCCTCTCGTCCACCACACTCGGACCCTTCTCCTCAGAGATCATATCCTATGCCCCCACATCAGGCTATGCCACCCTCGCCATTGGAACCCACGCCACGATCCCATCGCTCGCCCGAATCTTATCAGGCCAAGCGCCACCGCCTCGAATCGGACTCGGATGGATACTCGGACCAAGAGGGCAGACACCGTCAGGCTCAGGGTCATGACCTCAAGTCACCTCGGGATAGAGATCATAACCGGGAACTTTACCATCCCAGCTCATATCATGGATACGGTGATTCCTCCAGAGATTACCATACAATGTCTGCATATCCAGGATCCACCAACCTCGAGGGTCTTCCAGCATTGGCACCACGACCCCCTCGGTATGTCATGGAGGATGACCTAGGGCCGGGTAGTGACTATCATGGGGGACCCTACCATCATCATCAAAGCCAGCACCATATGCAGCAACATTCATCACAGAACCAGACGAAGAAGGAAAATGCAGAGCCATTCAAGATCCAATCCGCCCGCGGCACTCCCAAGGGACCGCTTCCGATCGATGTGCAGATCAGTCTGCTGAGTAGCGTCCTCAAGCATGATCCTTTCAATTGCGCTATCCGCAAGACTACGCAGGCATGGGAGTTGATCTCGAGAGAACAAGGTATCAGAGCGAGGACGTGCTCCCGACGTTTCGATAACATCATCCAGGCAAGCATTGCGGGACGTGATCGACCTGTCGGAACCGAGGAGCAGCAGGCGACCAAGAAGAAGTTGCTGGAACAGCTTTTCGAAATGATGAACCAACCCCAGGCACTTAAAAGGATGCAGAAGAAGCGTCGGTATCGCTCCGAGGATACGGACAGGCGTCTGTTGATGGAAACCATTCGCCTGAATCCATTCGCTCAGAGAGTAGGCCAGGTGGCCAAGGCTTGGGAAGATGTACGAGATGCCCTGAACATGAAAGTCCACGCCCGACAGTGCATTCGGCGAGTGAACCGAATGGTAAAGCCGTATCAACTACGTGAGCGTATGTACAAGGGCAACATTCCCGATGAGATGAAAGAGGCCAACGATGACCTTGTGAAACAGGTCATCCAGCTGATGCGCGTAGCTGGACAGGGCGGATCACTCGATGATGCTTGCAACTCGAACGACGATGACAGTGCCTCTTGCATGTCCGACTCTGAAGACCAGGAGGATGGCTATATGGATTCGAAGCGACAGGACAATGCTCAGGAGGATGACGAGCTTGAGGAGGATGAGGACGAGGAGATGCAACCTCGTAGCGAGTCTGAGTATCGAACTGCGCACAAGCATCAAGAAAATGATGTCAAACGCAGCGTCACTTCACCGATCTCGCCTTCAGCTCCTACTGCGACTTCGCCTTCGACATTGCCTACAACTCCATCACTCTCAGCATCCGCTTCTGGACCTTCTTCGACATCAGCCCCAGCGACTCCTGCCAAGAGAGGCCGACCCCGCAATCCCGTGTCGACCTCACAGTCCAATCGACCTTCCAGCCATAGCTCTACGGACAGAGCCAGAGGCAATGCGTTAGGAGACAATACGAAAGGTGCACAAGTGCCCCATCGAGGCTGGGACGGCGAAGCTTCCGAATCTAAGGGCTCATTGTCTCTGTCGAACGTCAGTCCCGAGGATAAGGTCGCCATGCAGTCGGCACAGCTCTCATCCCCTCTTTCGCTTTATCCCTCATCCGCCCAGGGTCACGCACGCCACTATTCTCAGAGCGATTATGCTGAATCCGGCGACTATAGGAGGCCTATTAAGCATGCGCGAACCAACAGCAGAGGTATTCATGACGGTGCAGACATGGGTCGTCCTGATAGAGCAAGACCCATGTCGCCTAGCGGTGGCCGTCAAGGCCCTGCACATGCTTACCACGGTCGCGAAAAAGAAGAAGCTGGATACAGATATGGATTCCATGGTAGCCGAGGTCCTGCTGTGGACTCGCATGGTCGCCCTATCCAGCCGTCACCACACGAATCGGACTTGATGGGGCCATCTACACCGACGGGTCAGCAATACCGAGAGGTGATGAGTGAGCTGCACATTATGCGAGAATACCTTGCACAGATGGATGAACACCGGCGAGTGGAGATGGAGCAGCAGGGATCGATGATGTACATGATCGAGAAGCTGCAGCATCAGATCCAGCAGCAGCAGCAGCAACTATCTCAGCTACAACATCAAGTCCGATATGGGTACACAGGAACACAGCTACCATTATCTCATTCACCACACCATTCTCACCAGCAGCAGCAGCATCCGCAGGGAGCTCAGGGATCAGCGCCGGCCTCTGGAGGACCCCCCTCGGGCGGTCGGTATCCCTCACATACAAGCGAACATCCCGGGTCAGTTCCGAAGGCTGTAGAAGGACATTCTGTGGATCGGCAGGGACCAGAAGGGGTACACCACTACAGCCGCTCGGATCCTCACTTTGCTCCACGCGATCGTGATCTTCGCTAGCAGATGTATACTCGTGGTTTTGGTATCACATTTGCTCTCCCCTCCCCCTCCCCGCCACCATTTTCTTTCAATCCGTTATTACTTTTGCCTGCGTGCCTGCGTGCTGTTCTAAAATTTTTGTTTCCTGTTTCCTGTTTCCTGTTTCCTATTTCCCGTTACCTGCTTGTTTGTTACTTTGTTTTCTTTGCTGTGCTTGGTTCTTCCAGTTCATAGAACGTTTATTATACTTATTATCTCTTCCTGATGTTCTATACCAACTCACAAAGAGAAAAGAGAAAAAAGAGAAGAAGAGGAGAAAAGAAGAAAAGAAGAAAGAAGAAAGAAGAAAACAGATAGTAATATTTTATTTTATTGCATATACCGAGGAGGGCTATTTGAAAGGAAGTTCTCACTCATATTTTTAAACCCTCCCAACTCTCCCATTTTTGCCCTGTACATTACACAATAAAGATAAATAAAAAATAGAAAAAAGGTATTGAATTGGCGTGTGTGCGTGCGAGTATAGATCGTTGAAGTGGTGGCAATCATGCCATTCCGGTGTCGTCACTGCTGTTGGTAACCTGGAGGCAATTGGGCGAACCAACTCAAGTTTAAAGATAAGGATATGACGAGGGGCAGTAAGAGAAGTGAGGAAGGTAAGGTGGAGTGGGAGGCGAAGGAGGAGGACCGGGGATAGAAGGAGGAAGAGGGGCAGACCAATGCTGTGGAGGGGCGGTAAAGGATTAGAATGATATTGATTGAATGACGAGGGAAGGAAAAGAAAGAAAGAAGGGGAGAGAGGCATTGGCAATTGAGGCACCCATTAGTGTAGATGTACAACAAGCATGCCACGCATTATTCAAACAAACAAACAAACACACACACGCACATCGACACACGGACGGAAGAGTAGCTTGGTTTCCCTACCCTTAGTCTACCCGGAGAGGGGAGACAAGACAGGAACCAAAGAGAGACAGAGACAAAAGAGAGAGAGCTGTCTGTCCGACTGTTTTTTTTTTGTACCTCGTAAGTTGGACTTGTGTTTTTTTTTTTTACCACTCCTCCTCCTTCGCTTTTTTTTCTGCTCCCCCTCCCCCCCCTCTTCTCCTCTTCTTCCACCCTCTGCTGGGTAGATGCATCAACCCGCTGTCTGCCTTCTTTTCTTTTTCTCCACTCGTCTTTGTCTGCTTGAACTGTTGATTCACTTTGTTCTGCCCGTGTATATATCACTTCATACCTCACCATACCACACCACACCACATCACACCACACCACCAACAATCCCATACCATTGCCACTATCCATTACCATTGCTAGTGCCATAGCCATAGCCATAGCCCCATCTTGACCTCCCTCTGCCTCACTTGCCTGCCCAGCTACTTCTACTCCTCTCCCTGTCCCTGCTCTTCTGCACCAACCCTCCACTCTCCTCCGCTTTCCTCTCCCTTGTTCCTGGACCGCCAAAAGGTTTCCCACTAAGCCTGCTTCCCCCCCGCAGATCCACTCATTCGCCATGGCAAAGAAAAAGACCACCACTACCCGCAAGACTAGGCAGTCGGCCTACCCACAACGCAGCAGTAGCACCACCCATAGCAACAACAACAGCAAGGCTCCCTCCAATGCCTCTTCGCCCTCACCCCAGCCGTTGGACTCTCTCCAGGGTGGTCGCAAGAAGGCACTACCCAGGCGGTCACCCTCCCAGGACGATCCCTCCAAGGGGATCGTCTTCTCCTTCCGAATCCAAAAAGACCCTGCGCTCTCCATTGCTGTCGACATTCGAAGCTACGATCAACAGTTTGGCCCACCAGAGGACTCTGAAGCAACTTCAAGCTCCCAGGCCGACGCAACTGCAACCCTGGCAACAGTGGCGTTATCTTATGTCAATGTCAACTCAGGCAGCAGCAGCAGCAGCAGCAGTAGCTCACGCTCCAGCTTTTCCGGACCCTCGTCGTCGTCGTCGTCGTCGTCGTCGCCATCATCCTCAGAGCTCAGGATGGCAGGGGAACGATGGTCAAGCGACCCGTCATCGTACAGGAGTAGCAACGTCTATGACCACAGCCGGAACCTCCTTATTCTTCATTCCCGCAAGCCCTTGACGCCAACGGGAGCTTCAGCGCCCGAACACTCAACAGGCTTCCATCCATATCGACCACAACGTTCGTCGACTTCCAGCTCTATGTCCTCTTCGTTCTCCTCGATATCATCGTCATCTTCATCTTCATCGTTCCCAACGACGCCTGCATTGACTGATTCCAGTTCATCATCATCATCATCATCGTCGTCGTCTGTTTTGTCCTCCCCTGCAAGCTCGCCAAGTTCACCAACATCCTTCGAACTCCCTGTGTCTGTATCATCCGGTTTGACCAAGGAAGATCCATGTGTGATCGATCCGTTGCCATTATCGTTGCCGTTGCCATTGGATGGCATTGGGGCCCAATCAAGCCGGTTCCTGAGTGTCCGGGGATTGGGAGGTGCAAACAAGGGTCGGAGAATGCAAGTTATCCTGGTCAAATAAAAATATCTTTATTTTTTTGCGTTCACACACACACACCCACCCACAAGCACCCGTGCCATGCGTGCAATTTTTTTTTTAACATCCAATCTGTGGCCGACTTGTGTGAAGATGCGAAGACACTAAACAAGAACAACGGTCAATTATATATATGCTGGTTTTTTTTTTCTTCGCTCCATGGATACCTGTTGCTGCCAAACAACATAAACCCCTTTTGTTCGTTGGTTGTGAGCTCTAACTGCTGTCTCAGTCCAACAGACCGATGTTCTGATGGGCACGTGTAACGCCACCAACATGGCAACACTGAGCCCTCCCTCCCCCTTTTCCCCGTCACGAAAGACTCCCTAAGCTGTATACGCCAGGGCTATTGGCATTTTGAAGAAGCATGCCATAGCAAATAAATATGGCCATAGCCATTAAATACGGCATGGGATTTTTTTTTTTTTAAGATGGTAATGTGGCGGATGGAGGGGGCGTGTGTAAATGTGTATTAAGGAAGTTTCAAACTGTGTTTTCAATCTTTTGCAGGTACGCATTTTAGATGCGCGTTTGTGAAATAAACCGGCAATGCTGCCGCAAATGCGTCACCCGCCGTTGACGCATATCAATGATCATGTGTACGCATTTTGTGTTTTTGCGCGCAACTACTCTCTCAACCATCACCCGCCCTAACAGATGAACAGACAAGTGCACTGCGAATCCCTCTCACCACCACCACCGTCTTCTGATGCTGGACGAGACCTCGATCAACCCTCCATTGTCTCTGCTTCGACATCCCGAAAAGACACGTCGAAGTCAACCGCATCCAAGGACCGATTTACAAAAGAAGACTTTGACCGCGTTCTCTCCTGGCTCGAACATAAGCCCAACTTTGACTTACTCCACAGAACTTCAGGACGGACGTCTGTTGGGAAGCCATCAGGGACAGCATCAAGCGGGTATGCTACACTGGCAGCATTAGTTTCGCGGCATAGCAAAGGACGCCTGAACCTGACAGCGAGGGCAATGCGGGAGCGGTTCCAGCGGCACAAAAACAAATACAAATCAGTCAAGGATCTATCGTCACGTACTGGCTTTGAGGTGACAGACGAGGACCGGAAGAATGGTATTTACACAATGACGGGCAAGCTCGAAAGCCTGTGTGCTTGCTATCAGAGGATGGACAACTTGTTTGGACAGAAGCCGAACGTCCCCCCGTTGGTGGAGTTGACCAGGAGAAGGAATAACAGGAGTCGGGGCCTTCCTGATGCCGTCGTCGAGGACCAGGGCGTCATCGCTCTTGATAACTCTTTCATCGACAACGACAACGACAACAGCAACGACGATGGTAACAATAGCAATGACGACGTTAATAGCGACTTGGAAAATAACGAACCCAGCAGCGAAGATAATGAAGAACCTAGTATCAACCCAACTGATGTCTATAACCTCGATGACACCCTCGATGACATCCAAGTTTCAGCCTTCACCGACAATGCAGACCAAGGTCTCTTGAGTGAGCCTGGTATTGACGGAGCGTCTGCCGCTGCAGATCCCCCACCTGCGCTGCAAGTGGGTAAATCTCGCCCATCAAAACGACAAGCATTGGATACAGAGTCAAACGTTTCTAGCAAGAAGTCCAGGGTCACAGACACGCGCAAGGCTCCACCCAAGGTGGATCATGGCCCCTCTCGGAATACACGGAATGGATTCACCACTGCTTACCTGGATTCATCGACCTCTAAGCTTGAAGGTACTGAGGACTGGATCGTTGTTTGTTAGTGTCTGCATATTGTTTTCTAATCTTTTTTTTTTTTTTTGGCGCACTGAAAGAAATCGAGGAAAAGAAACTGGAGCAAGAGAAAGTCAGTGATGCGAGACGGATGAAACTCGATCAAAAGCGTGTTGCGTTGGAAGAACGAAGGATCGCACTGGAGAAGGAGCAGGCAGAAAAACAACGGGAGGCAGAGAAGGAGCTCTTGGGAATCAGGCTTAAATGGGAGAGAGAGAGTGAGGAGAAAAGGATCGAACTGGAGGAGAAGAAGTTGTTGTGGGAGAAAGAAAAACTGAAGGCAGAATCGGACTTTAAGTTCATGATGCAGAAGGCTATGTTGGTGCAGTCAGCCATGAGCAACGGGTTCAAACTGGAGGATATCAAGGCCATCATGGCCATTATTAAGGACAAGTAGCTGGAATAAATTGTCTTTATAACTAGGTTCAACAGTACTCCTCGCTGACGGTTGGGTTCGAGGGTAGTCTAGTTCTCTTCAATATCTCTCTAAAGTTGTTGGCGTCTCTTGGTACATCAATGTTTTCGTCAGCTCTATCCACAGCTTCATCCTCCAGAAACATTTCCTCCCATGCATCACCTCTGACTGACATCGAGGCTTTTACGACCCGCTTGGTGTAAAGAATAATCATCCCCACTGCAAGACCAGCGAGCGCCTGTTTACTCATCACAGATGAGCCATTTCCAGCACCGCCAAAACGAGCCAGAGCTATCGCGATCTGCCAGGCAGGGTGGAGCTGCGCACATCTAGAATTGTTCGAAAAAACAGGGTGGGCCCTCGAGTAGCCTCACAAGAGCGGCAAAGCCTTGCCTCATAGTCCTGAATGTTGACTGAAACTCGTCGCTGTTGAGCGTTGGAAACTTTTCGAAAATGACCATCTCGATGTCGCCTAGTACGGTCGTCCATGAAGCGAGACAACGAGATGAATGTGTATAGAGTCATTAATTCTTCTGCTTCCTCATGGTCGTCTTTATCGTCAGTCGAAAAATATCGTTCTTTCCAGGTAGCGAAGTTGTTGTTTTTTGCGCTCGGAGATGTAAGGCATGGTGAAAAATAAAGGGCATGGAAATAGTAAAAATCACCGCCGCACTCCGTATTTTTGAAAATACAGGGACGTATTTTGCTACACACCTCCCCTCAGGTTGGTGTATTTCTATCATACGCGTTGTCACCAAATGTGAACCTATTTCAACGTACGCATTTGGAAATGCACATCAAAAAATTACTGAGTTTGAAACCCTGTGTGCGGTACGCCTGCGCGTACGAGGGATTTGATTCTAAAGAGTTTAAGCTCTTGATGTGAGGAGAGAGAGAGAGAGGGAGAAAGAGGAAGAAAAACACATGCAAGAACGCATTCCATCTTTGCAACACAATCCCTCATCTGCTACCTTCATACACCTTCATACACACATCTTTGTTTTACTACAAACTACTCGCCCTCCCGAACTATTAATTGCCCCCAAGGATACGGCTCAGCAAACGTCTGCATTCAGTCACGACCCACGTTCAGCCTTCATCCTTCATCATCGTTGAAAAAGACGACGGAAATCACCAAACCCTCTCAAAGTCAAGACAGGACAGCGACAGCAACTCGGAAGAAAGAATCAGAATGACGATGGCGCATGCTCCAACACAACAATGGGAGAATGAAATCCTGGGCCTTTTTGCGAACCGCGACAACCACGAGAAGGCCTTTACGAACATGGTGGAGTCCTGTAAGCTGAAGAAAAATTATGGGAGTCTTTTTTTTTTTTTGTTTCTCAAACAACCGGAAATGTGTTCCTTTAAGTCATTGATGAATGCGATACCAGGCGACAGCGATAACGAATGATTCTGGGGTGCTGACGGCGGACGTTTCTTTTTTGGCTCTCCACCCACGCCTCGTATACATATTGAACGCTTTTTTTTTTTTATTTCTCTTTCGCTTTTTAGATAACGGACTTGTTCAGAAGCTGACTTACTTTGTGGAGCAGAATAAGCATCTGGAGACAACTGCCCAGACATCAAAGGATCAGCATGATAAGATGGCTCGTCAGGTCACTGTCCTACGCGAACAAGGGTAAAAAAAAAAAAGGACAAGCACCCTCCTTTGGGGAGGAACTTTTTTCTTTAATGTTCATGGGATTTTGGATATCCTTTTTTTCGACAGAATGCTTAGCATACTGAAAACCTGCGTCTAATTTTTTTTTTAAAAAAACCCCCTTTTGATGAATGGGTTGGATAGGAGCCCCATGAACCAGAAGCGAAGTGCGGAGCTCGAGGCTCAGATTGCGAGTTTGAAGGATGAGCGAGCAGAGCTGTACAAGACCCAGGGAACGAATGCTCAACGATTGTTGGATTTGAATGATATCTTGCGAGCCAAGGATCAGACGCTTGCTCAGAACAAGGAAGAGTATGTTTTTTATTTTATTTTTCGCTATGCTATGCTTCGCGACTGCGGCGCAAGTTGTCAATCCCGATCCTATACCCAAGTTTTTGCTCTATTAATGTATTGCTTAACGCGTTTCTTTTTTTCTTCTTTTTTTTTGCGACCGTTATGTGTTCCAGTATCCGAACATTGACAGAGACGAACCACACGTTGGCGCGCAAGACCCAGGAACTGCTGGATCTCGTGAACGAAAAGAACATCACGATCCAGGTGATCCAGGACGAACTCACGACTCTGCAACTGGAGATGGGAAAACTCGACGAACGACAGCGTGATCTGGAAAGAGAGAACGCGCAGCTGTTGCAGCGATGGCTCAAGAAGATGAATGAGGAGGCTGATAGGATGAATGCTGCGAACGTGTTCTTGGAGAATGAGCAGCAGGAGGCAGTAGCAGCAGCGACGGCAGCGGCACAGTCTCCACCGAGCACGCGGTCGCTCCGAAGTGCGGGACCGGATTCACCGACGCAGTCAAGTTGGCGGGGAGGATCTTCGATCTTTTCTATTATCCCGCAGATATCCTCTAGGAAGATTGTACGTCCTCAGCGGATATCTGATCGTGTTTGGAGAGGGGGGAGGCTTCAAGTGGGATATATGAGACTCGGAAGATATTTGATCGCCTAATCACTGTTTATTTTTTGATTTTATTATTATTATTATCATTTATGTAGACTGCACACGAGTCAGAGGTGAATACGGTTGCGATGTCGAACGGAGGATCGATGTTTGCGACGGGATCGAATGATAAGAAGATCAAGATCTGGGACATCAAGACTGGATCGCTCAAATCGACGTTGACAGGGTGTTTACAGGCTGTGATGTGTGTGTCGTTCAATGCGTCCGATGAGCTGTTACTTGGAGCATCGAATGATAATGCAGCACGACTGTGGCATTTGGGTACTGGACGACCTAGAGTAAGGATGCACATGGACACTATTGGCGTGTACTATCTCTGGTTTTTTCTTTTCTTTTTCGAAGCGAATTGACGTTGCTGTTGCACTTTTTTTTTTTTTCGTCTTCTTGTTCTATTGAATAGCATACGTTGACGGGACATATTGGAAAGGTGTTTTCGGCACGGTTCAACCCGGACTCGAGCAAGGTTGTTTCTGGAAGTCATGATCGAACGATTAAAGTGTGGGACCTTCAAAAGGGATACTGTAAGTTGGACGACACCTGCTGCTATTTACTCCCATATAGCCAAGATGGTTTTCAGTCCTTGACTATTTTTTTTAATGTATCTCTTTTTTTTTATTAGGTATTCGTACGATGTTTACGTTTGCGAGCGTGAACGATGTATGCCTTTTGGACTTTGATGGGGCAACAATCGCAAGTGGACATTTGGACAACAACTTGCGGTTCTGGGACGCGAGATCGGGTAACTGTGTGAAGGAAGTGACTGGGATTCATCTGGGCCAGATCACGTCCGTGTGTCCGTCCTCGGATGGGACACAGATTTTGACGAACTCGAGGGATAACACGTTGAGGATTTTGGACGTGAGAACCTATGAGACCTTATCGGTGCTCCATGCGGATGGTTACAAGACTGGAACGAATTGGACGAAGGCTTGCTTCAGGTAATGATAAGGAAGAAAAAAATACACAAGAGAAATGACGACGACGGCGACGACGACGAAAACAAGAACATGGATGTCTCTGTTTTGCCGTGTTTGGCAGTTGGTCTTTGGTTGTTGTTGTTGTTTTTAACGCGTTGGAAAAAACTGACGTGGGTTTGCTTCTTTATTCTTTCATTATCCTGCCTGAAATTAGTCCCGATGGTCAGTATGTGGTGTCTGGATCTGCGGATGGAACGCTGTACTATTGGTCGACACGCGATGGTGCGGTGGAGAAGACGACGAAGGAACAGAATGGACCGATTGTTGGAGTCGCGTGGGCGAACAGCTCAGTCGTGAGTGCTGAGAAGGACAAGACGGTCGTCATCTGGGGAACCACAGCACGCCGTCCTACTGTCTATGAAAAGTAATTTCTCCTTCCCCCTCTTCATTTCGACGCCCTAATAAAATTAATTAAATTGAAAAATACCTATTTTGAATGAATGATCAATTGGATTCTGGGCCGCGGAGGAATTCATGATGTTTTGCGTTTCGCGTTTTTTTCTTTTTCTTTTTTTTTCATGTTATTTTTTATTGAAAAAGTTGAAGATGGAAAGCGTGATGCAACGACCCTTCTTCTTCTTTTTCGTACGGTTCTTCTTTTGACCACTATTACTGCTATTACTACTATCGCCCTTGGCATCGACAGTCGATGTCGAGCTTGGTGAGGAAGAAGGCGAGCAAGCAGGTTGTTGATCTGCGCCGTGTGCTTGCTTATCTCCATGCTGGACCTGATGAGGACGATAGTTTCCGGGAACCGAGGTCGTTTCGGAGAGGGAGGCGACCATGAGTGATTCCTGGGACGGATGATGTTCGTCTTCTCTTCCTGATCCTCCGGGACTTGCTTGGAGGACTTCTATTTCTCCTCCACTACTACCACCTTCTCCCCCAGCGGAGGCTGTGGATGTACCAGAGGGAGCTGCGGAGATCGGGCCGGGGATGGCGGCGATCTGGTGAATGTGTTCTTGTGCACAATACTGTGGGTCGTATGGGCGGTATGTCTGTTGTGGAAGATGGGCTTCAGGATAGCTGAATGAGAGTGGTGGAGGTGGATGTTGTGTCTGTAGAGGTGGGGGTTTAGCTGCAGGCACGACTGGAGGAGGGAGTACGGATGGACGAGGACGGGATTTTGTGGGGGCGGAGGAGAGGAAGTTACTGTCGGTGAGCGAGAGGATGCTCTTGCTGGTGGCGGAGTGGGATCGCGTGCGGATGATGTTGTTGTTGATCGGGGTCGTGGTCGTACTTGGGCGCAGGGCCAGGGAGGATGAGTCGAGGGAGTAGGCATTGCGCGATGGTGGTATTGATGACATGGTTGCGGTAACAGTCTCTGTTGAGTCTTGCGCGAGTATTTCTGTTGTGATTGGCAAATCCGAGAGAGGGACGTTGGAAAGGTATGAAGGCACGGGCGGGAGGGGTTTGGTAGAGGTGTTCGTCAGATCCGTTGGAATGTTCGGACCTGTAGATGCGGTCGGTGAAGCCGAAGAAGACGAGGACAAGAGCATGCTGGCCAAGAAGGAGAGTCGGTTCTTGGTACGGATGCGTGGGCTTGGGGGTGTTGCAGAAGATGTAGTGGCATTCAATGGACCGTCCTTGATGGCTGACGCGGTATAGCGCCGGCTGCTGGACCGGACCGGTAAAACGTGTAGGTGCCATGGTTCATGGGCGTTATTGTTGTGGCTGTCTATGTAGTTGTGATTGGTGCCCGCAGTAGGTGGCGGTGTTGTGGAATCTGTGGAAGAGAGGTACGATCGGCGTTTGGAAGAAGTGGCGCTACGGAACAGCCCTGCGACCGTCGTCGCTTTTCCAGTGCCCATTCCTGTCGTTGATGAAGCTGCGGGATTGGTAGAACTTGTGGAGTGAATCCGGGGTGTATGGACCGAGGATGATAGCGGCAAGGGTGGCAGTTCAGCTGTGAAACGATCCTTCTTGAAGTTGTTTGGGTGTGGGATATGGGTACTCGTAGTATCAGTAGCCATGGGCGACGGTGGTGACGGGAAGGCATCCTGGACCTCTTTGACGAGTTTATCGTCGTACCCGAACGTAAACCGTGCCCTATGCCCCTCAAGCGTCGGTGACCACGACGCCATGGATGTTGTCGTCTGATCTGCTTGTGCTCCCTCACGCTGCACCTCATGAGAATACATGATCGGCGTGTCGTTATCACTCCCCTCTCTTCCTTGCTGTTGTCGTTTCTGCCTCTGTCGAACAGCATTGATCGCCTCGACATCCAGACCAAAAGTCCCACTCTCAAGCGGGCTCGTGCCGGATGTAGGCGAGTTTGAAAGCGGATGTTGACTTACAAGATCAGAGTACTGAAACACATCTTCCCGATCCCCAGCAAGGGCAGGGAAGGAATTCGTCAGAGTCGTGGGAGATTGAGTGAGGGTCTCGAATAATGTTGTGAGAGGCGACGATGGGGAAGAAGGTGCGGAAGTTGATTGGGAAGAGCCGGACCCTGAACCGCATACGGAACCGGGTCCACCAAATGTGGTAGAGATGCGGTTTTGGCGTCGGGCTCGTGCTGATGGGGTGACCATGTTGGGCGCAGTGGTACCGCTTGGTGGGTACTCTGAGGCGCTTTGATTTGTGGTGTATTCATGAACAGGGAGGTGAGGGTGGACAGGACTGTGCTGGTCGTGCTGGGGCTGGGAGTGCGGGAAGATGGCGCCGAAGATGGCTCTCCGCCGCGTGGTAGGTGTGGATGTGGTGTTAGGGGAAGCCCCAGTCGTGTGGGTGTGAAGCATTTGGAGTCCAGAGAATGAAAAATAAATCGAGGAACAAGGTTAAAGGAATGTGAGGACGTACGTATCAATGGGTATCAAAAAAAAATCGTTGCGGACAAAAAAAAAGAAAAGAAAAGAAAAAGAAAGAAAAAAGATGGAGCTGAAGAATTGCTTGGTTTCTGTGGAGGTCAAAGAGTGTGAAGGCGAAGAGGGAAAGGATGAAAGAGTAAGAACGGAAATGGCGAAGGAGAAAACGTGAAGATTCCAGCTCTGTCTTTGAGGCGCGTGGTCGTTGGCGCAGGAGGAAATAAATTACAGACTTAGCAAAAAAAAAAAAAAAAAGGGCATCGGTCCGTGGAGCGTTTTGGATGCCCAAAGACGATCGAGAGACAGTACAGAGAGGCAGAGGAAGGCAGTTCAATTTAATGAGACAGAAATCAGAGGGGGCAACAGGAAAGAAGAAAAGAGGATAGGAGGGATGAATGACGATCGAGTAAATGGGGAAAGGAAAAAACGCACGCAGCCCAATGCGCATTTCCAACTTTATTCATATTCCTGTCAACATTCTGCATTTTCTGCATAATAAAATATGAATAGGGAGCGCAGTGGTGTTGTTTGTTTATGTTTGTTTGTACGTGTCCCCTGTTGGTCGGTGGTGTCAATGATGCGCTTTTTCCTCCTCGGATACCGACACTCTGGACACATGTCCATCATACTCTTTGGCCATTTTTTATTCTTTATTACTAACGCTTCCGCCGTCATCTGTGGTCTAACAACACGCACGCACCCAAATAAATGAGGGGGCGGTGTTGTTGTAGAAACTACTGCTTCAGGTCGACCCATCGGTTGTTTTTTCTTTTTTCATTTGTGTTACCAATGGTCCATTAGGTGGCAATTGACTCTTGGTATGTCCCTTCTGTTTGCTATATTACAGTAATTGGGGTCTAGAGCGCGTCTTACAGCCATACTCTTTGCCCTCAACTTCAATTTCCTTGCTTGTATCGAAGAATTTTCTTTTCATTGCTCACCAACTTCTATTGGCGACCGTTGTATTTGTTTTCATTTTGTCCGCTTGCGTAGATCGCTCTATTCTTTGTATTGTTAGTAGTCTTACCAAACTGACGGTGCTGTGTTGTTACGTGGTGAGTATTAGTCTAATGTATTCTATTTTTTCTTTTTCCCTTTTTTTCCTGCCGGCATTGGATGATGGAGGTTAGGCTCATGCGCACATTGTTTGCTACTATCACAACCCTGGGCAAGCGCACAACATCAATGCGTAGAAAGAGCTTATGTACGCTTGCTGCCCCTTGAGTCCATATTCTCATATTCTGGAAGCTTCTGCGACTGCGAACAGACCTATCCTAGCGAAAAGCCATTGCTGATTTGGATAGCATTGATATGCGAGGATGGATTCCGGTGTTTGCACCAATAGCATGCTTATCGCAGGCGTACTTAAAAAAACGGCATCGTCGTGGTTTTAATGAGCTATCAAAAATAAATTACCCCCGTCCCAAGAGTTGGAACAAGCCTTCCAAATAATCATAGCTTTTGCTTATGGGATCCTGCATCTTTTAATGCCTATTTCATTAACCGTAAGATTGCGCATTGCCTTGGTGCCCCCATAAACACTTGTAGCTAAGATAGACACGATAAATGTCCCCAATTCATAACATCTCAATGAAATTAAACGTGAGAATGCAGCAGCAGTGCCCCTTGCCTTAACGGTCAAGACGCAGCAAATGCTTAGTAATACAAAGGTGGAGTTTTGTTGTTTGGTAAAGAAAGTCAACACCGATATCTCTTGGGCTTAGCAAATTCTGCATCCTTTGTAACATTGCGTTTTAACAACTTGACTTTTTTTTTTCTTTTTGGCGAAGAGAGAAAACTAATGAAAAAGCAAGCTCTGCGTGGCGGACTTCAACAACTGGACGAGCCAATATGCGATGCTGGCACGGGGCACAAAGCAGTGCAACTTGCAGCTCGTTATATTGAGATAATATAAGGCGCCAGGTGTCTAATTATGGTTTATTGCAATTGAATATCTGAAACTGGACCTGAGAAAGCAGCTTGGCCAAAGCTGACTAAACTCGATTGCGCGGGAAAGACCAGAGTCCCTAGCTCATCCGACAACTACAACCAGCAGCAACCATCGGTATCGCTTGAGATCATTGCATTGTTTGCCTCAGATCGACATCATTGTTTCGATATGAGAATCTAAAGTCCTTCCATAAACATCTTTACGTTTGTGCTGGGTCTATCGCCGCTATCTCGGGATATATTGCGGCACTATCTCGGTATCAACATCCAATGAGGTTCCGAGTCGGCCCCTGAAATCCATGAGATTGCGGTCAGAGACCCTATATGCGACACATGTCTATTGTGTCAGATCGAGTATAAAAGAAGCCAGGAGACAGCGGGCCTGCCAGTTCAGATGCTCAACTACCTTCAGCTGGATGATTTAAAGGGATCAGACCATATTCTTATTGTCATCAATCCAAACACTATTCCACTCTCCTTGCCCCCCTACAACAGTCGGGTACCCTTCGATATGAATAGCCAGGCTGCAATCTACATTTGTGCTTTCATAGTCCTGCTGCTCTTGCTGGGTATATTCATAGGATTTATCCATCGCAAACATCTTCAGCAAGAACGGGAACAGAAGGAGTTCAGACGTGTAGCCCGCGAGAGGACACAACAAACGATCGGTGTGTTGGAAAAAAAATGCCTTTAACTGTTCTCAACCAGTGCTACAGTTCCGACCTCAGATTATTTAACCTTGGTTGCATTTGTTCATAGACCTGAATCTGCCGCCATATTACATCGACCATGTGCGAGACCCAATCTGTATCTACGAACACGAGTTGCCGTCTCCGACTTCACCATATGAGGGTACACAGCGCTCCACGACTGGCGACTCGGCCATATGTCTGGAGATGCCTCAGCAGGACAGCGTTTCGAGAACCCCAAGTACTCCCATCAGATCCACGTCGGCAACTCCGGTCGTTGTAGTCGTATGTGATCCGATTATCGAGCAGCTGGACATTGCACAGATGCCACCACCACCACCATATGAGACATCCAATCAGAGCGCAGGGGGTTCTCCGGTCGCGGAACATACATCCTCCTCTGGTGGGCGCTGATAGCAGCGGATTATGACCGGACCCAGCATGTCGCCTCGATCTCAGCACGGCAAAACTCCAGGATTTTCGAGAAAAATTCTTTTTTGGTGCATGCCAGAGCTATAGCAAGCAGTTCAGGGATTCTGAGGAAGCAGTATTCGACAAGCAAGTGCATCTTCAGTCTTCGGGCAGCACAATCATCGCACAGCAACTTCAGCAACTCTTGCAGCCATCAGCTTTATTTTGTCAGCTTCCGCAGCTCTCAATTCACACGATGCTCTTTCTCGCCAGAGCATCGTAGTCGACACGCATCTGGAAGTCGCATGCTATGCTCTTATATCGTGAGCATAGGCATTAAGCAACTAGCGTTCTCAGAGCGATCAACAGCTGGCTAGATATTTACTCATGAGAATAGCACGGAACATGAATTCGACGCATATGTACATCCATCACCACAGTCTGTCTGGGCCGCCACTTGAACTCTGTTTCGGTTAAGGTTACCAGAATTGCGACGGCTCTTTTGAGGTCAACCACGAGATGAGAATAGGGGATTTGGCAAAGCCCATGAGGCGGGTAAAACGTTTGGGATCAAATGTCAAGGAACAGACTTATCCCCCTCGAGAGGACACAAAGGGAGCCCGGAGGAGCAACGACTCTTGTTATTTCACCCGCAAACAACACCCACATAGGGCGAGGAGCGAGGGGAGTGGATTACGTATCTGGCGAGTACATTGCAATTGGCGACCGGAGTGTAGATAATGATAATGTATCTTTGGGATGTCAGCTCTGGCTGGCGTCTTTCTATATTTTTCTCCACAGTGCATATACTCTTGATACATTTTCCCTCGAGCATATTTTCAGCCGAGCTCCTTGTTGCAGTGGACATTCTCCTCTTCACTCCTAGCCCCCTACCTGTCTTTACCTTTTTTTTTTTGCTCTTCCTCTCATTCATCAAAGTCATCCATCCACTTCATCTCATCCCGATCCCTTTAATACCGCACGACCAATTGACGTTGCCCCCTCACACATAAATTAATATAACGTCCTTCACCTAATATTCATCCAACAAACAATGGCTTCGATCGCAAGATTGCTGCGGCTCGACCACTTCGAGCCCGACAGGATCGTGACCTCGAACCTGGTCCGCCCTCTCACGCTCGCCATCCTCCGCGGTCTTTTGTGCCTGTACTGCCTGATCGTCATCGTCTCGGTCTGGGCGACTAGCGAGTCGGCATCGGGATACCTCATGTTCTTTACAAACCTCACCTACTTTGGACTGAACGCATACCTCGTCGTAAGTGTCGTTTGTTATTGTTGTTGTTGTTGTTGCTGTTTGTTGCTGCTGCTATTGCCATGAATGGATGAATGCTTTGTAGGGCGGTGTTTCTTTTTTCATTCCCTTCTTTGTGGCACATTGCCTGTGGCATGTTTAGAGTGAGCGAGAGCCGGATTTTTTTTTACACTCTGTCGATTAGAAATTGTAAATTTAGAAACTCTTTTTTTTTTTTTTTTTTTTTTTTTGTCGTGTGTCGTATGTACGGATTCTCTCTCCACAACTACCTCCTTCATCATGATACAGCCTCTCATGCATATCTTGTCTCCCGCGGTTCTTCTACGACTCATTCATTAGTGCTCCACTCTTTGGTCGATCGGCTATTTGAGACAACCCACCCCCGAGCGGGCTCAATGGCTTAAAAACCGTTCCCCATGGTGGGGCTACGCGCACTGGCTGCTCTACTCCACCGTCGTAACCTTCCACATCGTCGTCCCGATCGTCTTCTGGACCTTGCTCAGTACTGGCGCGCACATGTCGACCTTCGGCTCTTGGCAGAACGCGTCCGTCCATGCCGTGGACGGTGTCTGCGCAGTTTTTGAACTGATCTTCAACCGGCATGTCCTCGAACCCGTTCACGCGTTCGTCGTGACCGGAGTGATGCTCTTGTACATGTTCCTGACGTTCGTGGTCCACAAGACGAAGGGTATTTGGGTGTACCCGTTCCTGAACTGGGACCAGGGCGCGATTGCAGTGGCGTATTATCTGGGCATTGCGCTCGGACTGCTGATTATCTTCTTTGTGTTGTTGGTGTTGCACAGGTGCAGGAACAGGTGGTTGGCGGGACGTTGTGAGCGCGTAAACCACGATCAGCAGCTAGAGTCGCTTCAACGCCAGGATCATCAACAACACCAGGATGTGGAAAAGACGGGGCCCTAAGATCGGTCCTTGGAGGAATAAAGAGACACAAAATTTTATCAATATCTTTGTGCGCTCCCTACGTGGAGTGTGTGGTGCAGCATCAAAGTTGGTGTGTGTGTGTTTTATTGGAATGCCGTAAAGAGATGCCCGTGTATATATTACTATTGTATCGATGTATGGTTGCATGGTTGTATGGTCGCATCGCTGTATCATTGCATTGCTGAACGGTTATTGCTGGGATACGCTTGCTCTTTCCTGCCATTGTATATAGGTCTACTCAAGACTGATAGGGATTCGCCATACGCATCCCCTCTGTTCTTGACATTGAGGTGTGTCCTTGTTCTGCTTCTAATGGTATTCCTGGCCGCGTTGTTGAGGTCTGATATTGGCCGTTAACGTGATGGTGGGCGCTATTGCTGGCGCTGTGGTGGTTGCTGTTGATGTAGTTGATGTTGTGGCTATTGTTATTCCCATCATTATGTCCACTGTTGCTGCTGCTGCTGCTGCTGTTGAAATCGTTTGCTCCTCCTTCCCCGTCAGAGGAGGCCTTGTTGCCCGGCTCATCCAGAGCAGCTATCTCGGCGGCCGTCAGAAATCGTCCCCCTGGTCCACGTGGGCGTCTCATTGCGTGCAAGTGGCGCGACTCATGCATGAACTATAATTGAGAGTTAATACACAGATGGTGCACAGGTCCAGATCGAACAGAGAAGTAAGAGGGAAAAGATGATTAGCCTTGGGTTCCCGATCAAAGTACGAGTGCAGAGAACACAGGGAAGGAGGAGGACGAGGTAGCGAGGGAGTACAGCTTTGATATGTGTATGTGTGATCTTTACCTTCCGCCCGCGCTGCATCAACTTGTTCTGTGCGTCGAGGTTTGCTCGGGCAGCTCTCCGCTTGAGGATTCGATGGTACTGCCAGTTTTTGTATTTCGAGGTGAGAAATAGAGCAGAGTAAGAGTACATATGTCCATGGGTTAGTCTACCTATTGCCCAATGGGATTCTGTCAATGCTCGACACAGACCAATCATTTTTCTGGGGTCGCGTAGGAGAGAAACCGTTGGAAGGGGGAGAACCGATCGTCCAAGATGAAAACTCCCAGGCTCAACTGTGAGCTGCATTTAAGAGTCCATTGCAGACAGATGGGCAAGAAAGAGCTGGAGGGGTGGTATACTCACCTGTTTGGCATTGACATAGAGGGGTTCCTCTGGCTCCTCGATCCGGGGAGTCGCTACCTGTCCGATCACATACCCAGGCGGCATCATGCTCTACATTGGTTGATAGTTTTAAAACACTATCGGTTTCAGTATGGATGCACTGGCAGCGGCCAAAGGGGGGATGTATTCAGCCTAGTCAAAGTTAGTGCTGCACACTTACAGGATCAACCACAATGACACCGGGGTATGGGGCGGCAATATGTTCATAATGATGGATTCCCTGCGGAACCGACCGGGCTTCGACATGGTGAAGGGACTGAGGAGAGTGCGAGGCGTGTTCTTGGGATGGGGAGGTGACCCTCGAAGACTGTGTCATGGTGAATTCGGAATGAACAAAGCGGAATGAGCCAATGGTTACAGGTGTGCGTGTGCGTGGAGGTGGGGTGCAGTGTCAAGAACTGAATGAAAGGTTGTTTTTGGTACTGCAAACAAGATAAAAGGAGGAGAGAAAGAGAAGCACCCAAAACACTTCTGTGCAAGAAACAAACGCCCCGCGAGGAGCGTAGGGTATACATCGAACAGAAAATTGGGCACAGTTCAGACCATAGAAGGCATGTCGCAGCCTTGGTGCCATAGTCACTCTCTCCTTTCAGGCACAGCTCACCGCCACATAAAACGGAGCATCGATTGCCCTCGCCTGTCTCTTTACCATGCTTTCTCCTCCCCCTCTCCTTCTTCACCTGCACGCCCCATCCAGGATTCGAGCCATGAAAATGTCTACTATTGATGCCCCAGAAGTCGTTGACAACGGATACAAAGTCATCTTAAGGGAGGACATAGCCCACTACTATCTCTTCAATAAAACTTAGTGCTCCCTGGCTCTGGCTCTGGCGAACAGTCATCTTCACTAGAATGAGTATTATTAAGGACCACCAGGCCAAGTAGCCTCCCGTCCGTGGAACCGAGCACTGTGGTCACTATTTGCGGACAGTCTTTACCGCAATACCGCCGGAAATGGGCTTCATTATAAACAGCTGCACTCGGACAACGACTCTGGAGTTTAGTCCTGACTGCAAGTTCCCTGTTACAGCAATGATTGACGTCCTCAAGCATAATCATGGACTCAGAGCATTGCATGTAAGAATAGGTTACAGAGGCGACATGTGGAATGATGGAGCTGGAGATCCAGTTTTTGGGCGCCTAGATCCCATATCCAAAGCCAATAAGCCCTCGATCAAGACTGCACTTCAGAGTATAATGGTGAACTGCCCACAATCATTACCATCCATCATCTGGTTTAGGAGTGGGGATGCTTTTGGTGTGAGCCGGACCAACATCCAGAAACTAGAGGTCTAGAACCCCCTAACCTTGCTCTGGGATTTAACTACGGTAACGGTATCTTGACCTGCAGATATTGCGGCTGCCGCGCGCGTGTATGGATTTGGAACACCTATTTGTCAATATCCTTGGCATCTCGCCTGTTTTGCCATAACTTGAAGGTTCTAGCATGCTATTGAATAAATACCGATGCCCATCCCAATCTGTAATCCTTCTTTTGACATGAACGTGGATTCTAAAATAGATGCAACAACTCCAAAACCCTTGATATAGAGTCTGCCATGTTTTTTAACCCACCAACTAGAGACTATCTTCGCCCGCCTCCCTAACATCAAGAATGTCTCATTGTCAGATACCTGCGTCGAAGCCGGAGTTGATGCGACCTTTGACTCCGGAATCTGTCCTTGTCTGCTCAGTATGCAATGATGGCCATACTTTTGTATAGGACCTACTCTCGGCAAGCCATAGCCTCCGCAGAATCAAAGATTTCCACAAACATACTTGTGGAACTAAGGATGGTGTGTACTCAGCTGAAAGCTTTATCCCTACCATTAAAGATATGGAAGAATCCCCTGGGTCTTCCAGGGTTTGTCCATAATGAGGATGAAACGCTGATTCAGCCTGGAACAAGGCATCCTCAGGACCCTGCGGTTGCAAAAATTCTGAAATCAGAATGGCTGCAGGGTCTCGATGCTAGTCTACGCGCATATTTTGATGCCGATTAGGTTTTCGACCAACTCGGCATCCTGAAACACACGAGATGAGTCTCGCGCTATGACTGGGTAATGAAGTGGCAGAGAATGAATAGACAAGACATAAAGCAGAGAGTGGCGTCGATCGAAATGCTAATGATAAGCAGGCATGTTCGATGAAGTGAGTGATACTAGATCACCCTACCCCACGTTTCCTGGCCTCCTGTTTGGACGCGTCTGCGCTGGAACAAAGGATGTGTATGTAGTGTAGTTAGACAGACAGACAGGCAGGTTGTCTCGGATAGGATAATCAAACCCCGCATTTCCTTCCCCTTCCCTCTTTGTTTTCACTCGGTCTTGCCGCGTCCACTGTCCTCCAGCCGCTACTGCAATTGTCCTGATCAGGTAGGTTTGTTTTGTAATTGTGGCATAGACATAGTTTAGCTCAACGGCAACGGGTACAGTAGCGTACACACAGACTGCGGCCGTCTCGGTGTTGGTGTTGGATTACAGAGTCTGTGTTGCCATCGAAATAGCGATCATGGCGGCTCTCGGCGAGTTTTCCGTCAGTGCGCAAGTGAATTCGACTGAATATATGCGAAACCTTTTTTTTAGTTACTGTTGTCGCTCGGGGGAAAATTGGGGCGAGACCTGATCCAGCGCACACACCTCCCCGCCTGCATGCCCTTCTCGCCTGCGGTAGACTGTTCACAGGCTCTGCACATATGCTTTAAGGTTTGCGCAAGTCAGGAACATATCCCCGCAGATATCTCTGTCTCTCCTTTCTTTAAAGATAAAAAGTGCTCGTGCGCTGCGGTCTCTCTCTCTCGCAGACCGCCTGCAGTCCGCCGTCCCTGATCCCCTGTCCCTGCCCCTCCCCTGCGGCCTTTTCCCATGTGCGCTGAGCTGCATCAGACCCAACAAGAACCGTGGCCACCAAAAACGCGTACGTGCGTGCCTGTGTTTGTGTGAGCTACAAGACACGCCCATGTCTCAGTGGCATTTGTCCGATACACCATACACATGGAACACAGGCATCGTGGCAACCGACAGACCTCCACTCCCCCTCCGCTTGCATATAAATAGGGCCCGGGATAATGGGGCATCGCCTCTTCCAGCAAACATCCATTGTTCAATTGTTCTCTGCAGCTAAAAACAACAACTACTGCTACTGCTACTCGACACCAACGACAACAATCACCAGAAAAGACATATATACCCCTACTACTCCTGTTCTCTTTCAAACAACTTCGCCCAGCATCCGCTACAGCTGCCCCCTTCTAATTGTATGACCAACTCGCAACCTTCACTCCTCAGTCCACAACCTCATTCCCCGATCAGCTTCTCTCATTCGCTTTTTCAGCCTTTATTTGTTTTATAACTACAACTACCAATTAAAAGTCCCCCCTACACATTACCACCACCACTACTACTACTATCATCTCCACAAAGATGTCCAACCAATACAAGCACACTCCAGTAGCACCCCTCTCTGAGGCTAACCTGTGCAGGCACACTCTCCAGGTGAGTTCTTTTCTTCTCCGCGGTGGCCCTGCATTCACTTTTTTTCCCTTGCCCCCTACGGCGTAACAATTGCGGACCAACTGAACAAGCAGGCTGGAGTGGAAAGTGGCGAAGAAGCTGCATGGAATGAGGGTGGGAATGGGAGTGACATGCAGGGGCGATGCCACATTTTTCCCATCCCAATCCTTCTTTCCTACTTTTGTTTGGTTTGCTGTGTGGACTATTTTTCTTCACATCCCATCTATCGCTCAGCACTGCTCACTCTTCTGTCTTTTCATATGCTCGTTTAATTCTAAGGACATGTTCTATCTTTGAACCCTACTTTTTCACCTCACTAACCTCAAAATCATTTTATTTCATTTCCAAAGATGAGCCCTGTGTCGCGACAGGCCAAACTGAACAATCTTCTGGGCTACGTTGATCGCCAGCGAGAACTTCTTTCTTCGGAAGAGGAGACTGAAGATGTCGCCGATCGGATGGCCGGTATTGGCAACACGCAGTATCAGCCGGTCAAGGCTTCTTCGACCCCACAGAAGCTCTTCAAGCACACTGGAAAGCAATTTTCCGAGCCCATTGTGTCACCTTCATTAAACACCTTCGCACAGCAGCAAGTCAGCCCCGTGTGCCCTCCACGCAGACAGGAACGTAACCATGGATTGGACCCCAGCATGGCCTTGCCTCGAGCCCTACCAAGGAACATGACGAGCCACCGTTACGATCTCAGTCTCTACCGCGATTCTGCTGCCGACGACTTTGACGCACTAGGCAGTCCCAATGGCTACTCCCCTGACTACGACTTTGCACCTTACCAAGGCTGGAGACAGGGCGGCGATCGATCAGCTGCACGCAGATCATTCACCATGGTCAAGCCAGCGCGGTACAATATCTACGAGGATTTCGAGGCACAGCGTAGACCTCTGGTGAGACAGCTCAGTGGCTCCTCGAGTGAAAAGGTCAAGAAACTGGGTCGGCTCGGCGCTTTCTTGACCAAGGGTCGCCGCACCAACCTTCGTCGCAACGGCAGTCTAAACGCTCCTACCACTAGGAGCGAGGAGTCTGGATCGACCGAGAGCAGAGATCGAGCCTTCCAGTCCCTGAGTTACCGCACCGGAAGGGCTTTTGGAACTGCTGCCCTTCGCACCGACTCTTCTGACAGCCACTCGGACGACATTAAGCTGAGGAGTTCCGTCAAGCAGATGCTCCGCGACGTGTTCAAGAAGTCGAACAAGCCCTCGCACGAGACTGCCGAGATCTCGATGGAGGATGGTCTGCTCGAGGAGCTCAGCTTCAAGGCACAGGAGCAGAAGCTGTTCACCCTTTGGCCTCAGGTTGAGCTGGATCAGGATTCGTCTTCAAGTGATCAGTCACCCTACACTGCTCACAACCCATGGGCACCTGAGCCAGCGCCTCTGTCCAAGATCCACCGCTCAGCCTCGTTCAACCATATTCTTAAGTTTGATTTCGACAATGATGACGATGAGGAGGAGAGCCAGGCGACCTTGCAGTCAGCCAACTTGGTCCCCATCGCGGCGCTGATCCAGGAGCTGTCGATGTTTGGATTGGATTACGTCAAGCCCAACCATGTTGCAGCTGCTTAAAGCAAGGACAGTCAGCTCTGAGAGTGCGGGGCCTTGACATTAGTCGAGGCGGCCTTGTATATTTCCTTTTTCATGGTCCACTTTAGTCGAGCTGAATTTTTTTCTTACAATACCCTTACCTGTTCATACATAGTACATAGCACAATACCCCCATATACCACGTCGAGCCCCATAGTGATATTGAATTAATGAAGATAATAATAGTAATAACGTACTCAAACCGGCATGATGTCCTTACAAAAGCTTCTTTTTTTATTGATATCTGATGCTGGAGGTTCTCCTCAGACCGGCGCGCGCTCTTTTTTTCCTCCAAAGATTCGCGCTTCTGAAGAACATGATCACGTGGATCATTGACTCTCATTCAGAAAATAAGTCCTCAGCTTGTCCTCCCCTTTGTCACCTCCTCCTCACTTACAAACGTTGCCAAGATGAAGTTCGCACACAAGTCATACCTGAAGCCATTGCTCCATGCTGCCAAATACCCGACCACGGCTGTTAATGGTGTTTTCTTGGCTGACAAGGGCTCGGACACCGTTGTGGATGCGATCCCTTTCTTTCATTTCTGGAACACACTGACACCCATGCTCGAGGTCGCCATGACCCAGGTACTACTTTTGGCAAAAAAAAAAAGGCGATGTCATGGAACTGCACAACATGGAGGATGGCTACAAAGGAAGCGGAGGGAAGGAAGCTTTGCATCAGGAACAAGGTTGACCTTATCTGCAGTTGTCGACTTGAACTGATGCAAACTGGAGGAGTCGGATGAAGCAACGCCAACAGGATGAGGGTCGCCCTTACAGACCATGGACTTTCTCTAACGCGTTCGTCGTCTTGTGCGATGGTATCATTTACGGGATCGATTAGGTTGATTTGCACTGCAAGGCGAACGGACTGAGGATAGTCGGATACTATGAGGCCAACGAGAGGCTCGAGGACGAGGCATTATCACTGGTTGGCCAGAAGATCGCGTCCCAGATCCTCCAAGTTATCCCGGATGCGTTTGCTGTCGTGGTGAGTGCATCGTTGCATCGTTGCATCGCTTTCTTTCTTCTTCTTTTTTTTCTTTGTTTCTTTGTTAAAGGCGTAGGATGTCGTGTCTGATCTACCTGTGCTAAAATGCCATTCTTTGTCTCTATGAATTGTCTATAGATCAAGAACGGAAACATTTCGACAGAAGATATCGCTTTCTTGGTAAGCACTTCGTGTGTGTGTGTTCTCAGGACCAGGTTGTCGAATTGCTCGAGTATAATGTCTATGAATGCTTTTATTAACGACGACTCTTTCAATCCCTTTGACGATACCTGCATGTATAGCCATACCAATTCAAGGAGGGTCAATGGCGTGCGAACAAATCAGGATTCACCACAAAGGGCGATGCCTTTACACTGGAGGATCCCTCGAGCCCTTCATTGGCAGCCAAGGCAATCCGTGAAGGTCTCTACAGCAAACTGGCGGATTTCGATAACCATTTGGAGAACATCAAGGAGGACTGGCTGACGAACAAGGAGATCGTATAATGGAGGGGCAATTGTATGAAAAGATTGTAGAACGACAAATACAATGTATTCGATATAAATAAAAACGGCAATAGCCACTTGTCATTGAGAGAGGATAATGGACAGAGGCGTGTGAAGATGTGTCCAAGCTGCTTAGAGGAGGCCGACCTGCAGCTTACATTCGAACCGTTTGAAATTCTAGGGGGAGGAACGGTTCTGAAAAATAAACAAAAACCACAAAGGACCAACCTTTCGCACTTTTCTTACCCCACGCTTCCCTTTCGTTTCATTCATTTCAAGTCTTCCCTCATCTCTCGGCGCCCGCCTCTCATCAAACGCAGCGACTCATCATTACAAGGCATTAAAGTGATGAACAGGCAATCCAGGAACAGCGCGCAGATCTACCAGGATCTACCCGGGAACCGCACCCCACCACGGAGTGCCCATACCAACCAGGACGAAGACCCCGAGGATGACAACGACGAAGCCCTGCGTCGCCAGCTGCATCAAGGAGCACCCCAAAAAGCCCATCACCATCAACAATATCAGCAGCTCCATGGTGCAAGCGTTCGCCAGCTGGAACTGGCGGCGTCAGACACAGAAGAGGTCATCCAACAGGAATCCTATCGCTTCGAAGATGTGAGGGCGGTCTATGAAGAACGTATCAGTGTACATGGTAATGGAAGCGCCAGTGATCAGGAGAACGTCCAGCCTTCTGTTCGCCATCATCGGCAGGATGCTGGAAGGTCGGTTGTTGCCGCCACTACCGCTACAGCTGTGCGGGAGGTGGCTCCGGTGTCGGATGCGCGACAGCAGCTGCTGCAGCGGGATAAGCATATTGCGCAGAAGTATCAGCAGGAGCGACTCCAACAGCAAGAGCAACAGCAACAGCAGATGCGTGCACAACTCTCGCGGCAGCAATCGATGGCACAGCGGCCACAGCAGCAGCAGCAGCCGACACAATCGGTGCAGGGTGAAGTGCCTGGAGGACTGCCTCGGAAGAGATCACGGACGGCGGCGGAGGAGGTTGAGAATGGGAAAGTGGTTAAGGCTCATGTGGATCCACAGCAGCAGCAGCAACAGCGGCAGCGGCAGCGGCAACAACAGCAACAACAACAACAACAACAACAACAACAGCAGCAGCAAGCATCGCACCATCAGAAGCAGCAAAAGCAGGCGGATGAGTGGTCACCACTCAGAGTAGCGGCGCAAGCTATCGTCTACGGAGACATGATCACGGATGATAAATACGAATACCGCCATATCATCCTACCAAAGTATATGCTCCCACTCATCCCCCCCAGTCTCAAGGAGTATCCGAATCATAGATATAACCATACACTTAAGCTGCTTAGTGGTAAGGCAACCATTCCTCCCAATTTCCCTCTGTCTTTCTTCGCTCTATATATAAGAGCGTCTACAGACGCATCTGTTGTTCTTTTGAACAAAGGCGCTTACTTTTATGGCTGGTTTTGCTAACGCGACTTCTTTTTTTTTTTGCACTATTGTTAATAGAACCACAATGGCGAGCGATTTATGTGCAAATGTCCCCGGGATGGGTTCACTATATGCGCCACGACCCTGAGCCGCATATAATGCTGTTCCGGAGGACGATCGAAGAAGGAATCAGAGTCAGGGCTGAGGCGAAGGCGGAAGAGGATAGAAAAAAACAGATGGCGCTGGAGGAGCAAGCACGATTGCAGGCGCAGGCGCAAAAGGCACAAGGCGCACAGCCAGTCGATCAGGAGGATCAACATCGCCTTCACCAACAGCAGTTGCAACAGTTGCAACAGCAGGTGAAGTTGGAGCATCAGAAAATCAAGGTGGTGCATCAGGAAGTCAAGGTGGAGTATCAGGAAGTCAAGGTCGCACAAATAAACCAAGAACAGCGGGAAGCTAAACTGGAACACCAGCACCGGCAGCGGCAACAGCAACAGCAACGTCGGCACCCACCGCAGCAACAGACCCAATAGTACTTGCAACAGCGCTAGAATCTTATTCAAGACCAGGACTAGGGGCCCTATTTGAGCGGGATGTTGAGATGGTTTTAAGAACCTCTTTCCCTTGCCCCCTACGCTGCTGCCCCACTCATTCATCGTCATTTCTGCACTCTTTCTTAGACGTAGCACATATTGTGTTTTACTCCGCTACTCCATTTTTTTCACGCGTTCATCTATTGTAAAATCTCAAGAAATAAACTGTAACATAATTCACTATTCACATTTGGGTTTTTTTATTTTTTTGTTCTTTATTTTTTTGTTCTATTCCTGATGACAATGGGTAATATGGTGTTGATGTGGTAGTAGTAATAGTAATAGTGACGATTGATAGTTACAGCTGTGCTATGTACTTTTTTTCTTTTTTGTTTCTGTTTGTACAAAGGCTTAATGGTTGCGAACAACATCATCGACAGCCTGGGCAAAGTACTTGACATTCTTGGTGTTGAGACCAGCCATGGAGATGCGTCCGTTATCGGTCAAATAGACGTGGTACTTCTCCTTCAGGACCTTGACCTGAGGGGTGGTCAATCCCGTGAAGGAGAACATGCCGATCTGATCAACAATGTGGTTCCAGGTTCCGGGGGTGCCCAAGTTCTTCAGCTCGTCAAACAGTGCCTGACGCATCGAGATGATACGGTTTGCCATCGTCGACAGGTTTCCCTCCCACTCCTTGTAAAGCGTCTCATCGTTCAATACCAGGCTGACGACTCTGGAGCCGTAGGCGGGAGGGTTGGAGATGACGGCACGCTGGGCCTTGGCGATCTGGGACTCGATCTTGTTCTTGATCTCGGGGGTGCGAGCGACGATCGTCAGGTTACCGGCACGCTCAGAGTAAAGACCGAAGTTTTTGGAGAAGGACTGAGCGATGAACATCTCGAAGCCGCGCTCAACAAAGTAGCGGACGGAGTAGGCATCCTTGTCCAAGCTGCCGGAGGCGAAGCCCTGGTAGGCAGTGTCGAAGAAGGTGAAGTGACCCTTGGACTCCATGACGTCAGCGATCTGCTTCCACTGATCGGGGGTGGGATCAACTCCGGTGGGGTTGTGAGCGCAGGGGTGGAGCAAGAAGATCGATCCGCTAGGGGCTGCCTCCATGGCGCCGAGCATGCCTTGGAGATCGAGACCCTTGGTCTCGGCGTCCCAGTAAGGGTACTCGAGGACGGGGATGCCGACACCCTCGAAGATGGCACGGTGGTTGGCTATTATGAACAACATATTATGTATCCGGCCGGAAAATGAGTCGAATGTTCAATTGAGCGCAGTTTTCAAACGATGCACATTCCAGCCCGCAAATGTGTATAAATAACAAGGGAAAAAATGCGGGGTATAAAGAAAAAGATGGGCCATGTTGTTCATCTGTCCCTGTCTTGAGAAAAAAGAACGAAATAGAGAGCCGACGACCAAAGTATAAAGTGAAAAAAGGTTCTCTTGCACATGATGAAAAAGAAGGATCATTGACGGGACTTACCCCAGGTGGGCTTGGAGATGTAGCAGGCAGCGCTCTTGAAGGGGTAGTGCTTGGAGAGAAAGTGTGCCCCGGCATAGACGGCACCAGTTCCAGAGATGCATTGGGCAGCACCGACGCGACCCTCGGCAATGGCCTTTGAGTCAGCGCCGAGGATCAGCTTAGCCGAAGCCTTGCGGAAGTTCTCAAGACCGAGAATGGGCAGATATTCGTGATCCAGGTTCTCGTCATCGACCATGATGTGGTCGGCCTACAAGGACGACACCATAGAACGTGGACAGACGAAGGAAGAAAGTTGCACAAACACATGCACACATGCACGCGGGGAGAAGAAGGACAATTAGGGCACGATCGATGTCTGTTTTGGTCCGGCGCTGTCCTGTCACCATTGATCCATGAAGATGGTTCCCGCTGAAGCTGACACTGACGCAGAAAGAGTCCTGCGGAAGCGCTTCGTTACCTTGTGGACGACAGGAAGAACCCAGGGCTTTCCCTCCTCAGTGCGGTAGGCACCGACGCCGAGGTTCACCTTGCTGGGGTTGGGGTCGGCCTTGTAGTCGGCTGTGAGGGCAAAGATGATATCCGCAGGGGCAGCGGTGACGTTCTCGAAGACAGAGGCTATTTGTACGCGCCAGAACGAAGAACAAACACAATGGATTAGCTCCAGGACTCGCATTCAATACCTCTCAGAAGAACAGCCAATGCTCCTTTCACGTTAAACTGCTGTACTTGAGAAAACAGCTAGCTGACTTACCCATGGTGGTTTGTGTGGAGTGGATGAGGAATGAGGGAATGAAGGAAGGGGAAAGGGTGGAGCTGAGAGAAGGAAGAAGCGACGATTTGTACTGGGCCTAATAAAGGGACCAAAAAAAAAAAAGAAAAAAAAAAAAGTGGGGACCCTTCGGAGGAAGATGATCCTCTCCATGACTCCATCGCACCACCCACCCGCCTCCTTTCTTCTTTCCATCGTCCGCTGGGCGGAACTTGTGTGTCTGTATGTACACATCGAGCAGCCCGATGCCTCTAAAGAATACGCAGATGTTCATTCCCAGCTCCAACTCAACCGGTCTGCGCTTTTTCTCAGCCTCTCTGTTGGGCACACATACATTGCACCGTGCCTGAGTCACCGCAGATGCGCTGTTGACTGTCCCACAGTCTATACCCTAAACTAGGTAATATCTCTAGAAGAGTAAGGGGGTCAATGACAGCCTCGTCAACGCTGAACCCACGGGCCCCTATCTCTGGTGCTGTGCCTTCTTAATGCTTTAGCGCCAGTGCATGATACTCCCTCGTCTGCAAGTGCCCAAAGCGGCCTCAGTGTTGCTATTGATCGCCTAGATGTTCCTGATCCCCTGCCTGTTTTTCGCGCTTTTTTTTTAATAGACACCAGATCCCCTCAGGCGTGCTCGCTTTTTTTTATTATTGATGCCAGATCCACCCCGCCTCGATCGATCACGTGCTGGACTTATGTAGGGAATTTGGCCGCCTGTTCGTCCAAAGTGCCTGGTCGGCTATGTTGGCTGGTGGAAGTGAAGCTCGGATTCTGGCGCTGTAGCAGTTGTAGTTGTGGCAATTGACCTAATATGCCGGTAACGCAAATATGTCATACATGCACCCACAGCTAGACTATGTCGACCGTAGAACCAAGAAAGAGACAAGGTTCTGCCTATGAGAGGTAGCCCTCCAATTTATACGCGACCACCGTTCCCTATACCATAACCTGGTGGTCGAACTGAGTTGGAGCGTCCCATTCCGCCAGCACCTCGATTGCCCGCCTATACGAAGTGGATCTTTTCCACTCATATTGCCATATGGAACACGAAATAAAGGCGTGTCAGTGAAATTTACTATTTTCAATTGCAGGCCCATGGACGAGTGCTGTGCCTTGATGGTACACATGATGCCTTCGGGTACGTTTGCTTTATTTCTCGCTCGCCATTACCCTTCGCATTTCACCATACAGCACGTACTGAGGATACTGAGGGTTACCTTTATCATCTATTTTTTAGACATAAGACAAACCTATTTACACAGGTCCTAAAGAACAGGGATACAGGAGCCGGTATCCCTGTTTCCTTCCTTCTCACCAAGAGCTATAAGGCTCATATCCTCGAGAACTGGCTGAAAGTCATCCGAAGGAAGATGAAGGACGTCTTTTCTTTGCCCGATCAAGAGTGCGACTTCAAACCCAATGCAATAGTCACCGATCAAGGGAAGACAGAGGTCCAAACTGTCGAGAATGTGTTTTCAGATGTGCCCTTACTCTATTGCGCTTGACATGTGTTGAAGGTATGAGAACGTGAGGTCGAGTCCAGGTTGAAAGGTCTCGATGTCTGCTCTGTTGCGCGTAGACTTGAGATAAGGTCTAAGGTATGTGCGCAGACCTGTGTACTATGCTTTGAAACTTCTCCGGTGTTGGGCAGGAACAGCTTTGATATTACTCTGTTTCTCTGCTGCTGAAGGTCAGGACTGGTCTCCGTGCCATATTGTCCAAAAAAAATAAGGCGGTAGTATTGAGCCAGATAGCCAACTTCCAAGAGAAATGGTCGAAATACGAAGAGCTCCTCGTTTATATGGACAAGAACTGCTTCGGCAAAGATATGGCCGAAGCTGAGGACAATCAGAAACATTGGATGATCTGCTACCGTCAAGGCATGTCCTGCTCAAGCATTAATACGAACAACTACATTGAGTCATAGCACAATATTCTGAAGCGCCATTTCATTCAAGACAACCAACAGCGGAGAGTAGACACCGTCGTTTATATTCTTGCGGTTATGGCTATCCCACACTTCCAGCAAAAGTGCTTGCGACCGCTTGTCAATGTTGGTCGAATGAACCCTGCGCAGAAAAAGAAGCTCCAGTTGACTAACGCAGCCTTGGAGCATCTGAAAACGAGATGGACAAGGGGCTAGAAAGACAACTACGTCCACCGGAGCTCTGACACGACGCTCATCGTGGAATCCTTCACTTGTCCTGGGATAATGTACGATGTGGAGATCAATTTTAGCAAGACTTCTACCGAGCACATCATCCGCTGCACTTGTGAATATTTCCGCTCCTATACCACCTGCTGCAAGCACATCGCTCTAGTGGAACTGGAATTGCCTCCAATGAAGTTTTACCGTGAATAACAGTTGAACTATGAGACATAGTTTGGGCTTGACACGCTCGGGCTTGTTCCAGAGGCCAAGTCATTCACCGACGATATGGCATCGAATAGGTTCGATCATCTTATACAACGTCTCCAGGATCTGGAGTCTCTGCGCGATCGATCTGCGCCGCCACCATATGAAGGGAAGCTGGCTAAACTGATGCAGCAAGTTCTGGACCTTTATGAACCGAACTTTCCTCGACAGCAAGGTCAAGATCTGAGCACCAAATGGCGCAAGCAGGGTTTCTGGGAGCTTTATAAAGATATAATATATTCAAATAGAAAGGGCATTGAGAACGCAACAAAGATGAGTTCTCATGCTGTGGGGTAAAGGTTCACCTTGTACGCTTCCATCGGTAGAAACTATCAACTGCATGGTCTTTAGCAGCGGCACGACCAAGTGGACAGCATGGCTGATAGTTCTTAAATTTCAGAATTCGTATGACAGGAATCTGTGGAGAGTTGATGAAAGGTTATGCCTGACTGAAGTACACATTATTACCTATTATCTGCTTGTTTGGCAAAGAAAGCTGCATGTCATTCCTCTAGTTACGGTCCTATATCATTCTTAATGCAGCGCGACGTGTAGTAACAGAATAAAGGTGGTTTTAAGATAAATGATCGAGCTCACCCATCAGCATGTCATAGCAAAAATGTGCTTTTTCGACACTCGGCGACTTTGAGTACAAGCGAACTTATAGAGAGGTACGGAGATTTAGCGCGCATCGTCTTCACCATGGCAACTCCTGCCTTTTTTTGGTGTTGTCCATTTTAGAAAATACTCCAACACATTTCTATAGTGATCCCTATCGATCTTCGTCTCTAGATCAACGAATTTAAATTGTACTCTATGTCGAGTCCATCCATTTTCGCTTAGAAACATCTCCAACGCGCTGAGGACATAGTATTTAATTATATATGTCGATAGCAGAAAAAACGAGTGTATTTGAAACGGTATTGAAGAGCTTTGCTATGTTGGATGTTGAATTTAGGCGCGGTCATCCTAGGAATCATTATATCCTGTGTGCGATAGAAGTATTTCTTGTCACAAATGACCCCAACAGAATGATTCTATGGCCTTGTGTGTACATAAGGACACTCGCTGTCGAGGGTCTCCACCAGCTGGTTTCGGTGGTTCGAGCAGTGGCGGCGGAGACGGCGCATGTCAAAACTAAGTTCGTTAAAGACCTTTTTTGTCGCAATACTGCTCCACCACACAGTATCTTGATAGCTCCATACAGAGTATCCTTTTGATTGCGACATGAACCATATGACGCAGCAGGGCTGATTTATTGATGTACAGTTCCCTTTCGATAGAAGTGACAGACTGTCATCGAAATTGTACTCTTACTGCTCTATATATTGTTTTCAGAAAGCACAATCCATACGCTAAAAGATTGGCAATGAGTAAAAATCAAGGCACCGTTGCTAATCTCCTATTTGCATCACCTTCACCATTCAGGAAAGCGAAAAGACATTCGCCGAATCGACTGGCTTTGCTGACTGTACAGCAGGAGAATCGGCCGTGGCAGGGGTATCCATCATACTGTGGTTTGACGGCACCTTGGGTTTATACACCGCAGATGCCATGCTAGTTAGCTTTTTGCTTGCCTCGCGGAAGCCCAAAGGTGGAATCGGCTTGCCCACAGCGCCGCGTTGCTCTAATAGCCGCGTATTTATCCTGCTTAAGCCTTGAACGTTTTGGATAGAGGCATTTGACACGATAAGTCTGTCATGCATCGAGCTCCAATGCGCGCGGACCTTGTAGCGATCCTCCTCTTCTATGACCTGCCACATGCGAACAGACTTATCGTAACAGCCGGTTGCGAAATAGGTGCCGTTTGGAGTAGCGTTCCAGGTGATGCTTGTGATTGGTCCATGGAAACCTTCAACAATTGTCAAACATTGACCCGAATTCACATCCCACAGCCGCACCGTGTTGTCGTAACTGCTTGAGGCGATCTGCTGGCCACTGGGCGAATACATCAAGCTCAAAACACACTCGCTATGACCGCTTAAGATGGGGCCAGGTGCATCGACTTGTACGTCCCACAGTCGCACCGTGTTGTCCCGACTTCCCGAGGCGATCTGTTGGCCATTGGGCGAATACACCACGCTCGTAACAGACTCGGTATGACCGCTTAATATGGGACCAAGTGCACCGGTTTGCGCGTCCCACAGTCGCGCCGTGCAGTCGTAACTTCCCGAGGCAATCTGCTGGCCACTGGCCGAATACACCACGCTCGTAACAGACTCGGTATGACCACTTAAGATGGGACTAGGTGCACCGGTTTGCGCATCCCACAGTCGTACCGTGTTATCGTTACTTCCCGAGACGATCTGCTGACCGCTGGGCGAATACACCACGCTCCAAACATAAGAGGTATGGCCGCATAAGATGGGACCGGGTGAACCAGTTTGCGCATCCCACAGTCGCACCGTGTTGTCGTTACTTCCCGAGACGATCTGCTGGCCGCTGGGCGAATACACCACGCTCGTAACTGGGTCGGTGTGACCACGCAAGGTGTGGGCTTTTGCCCAACCCGAAGTGTCACACACGCTGATCGTGCCGTCGTAAAGCCCTACCGCACAGAACTTCCCATCGGGCGAATACGCGCAGGAATTCACCCCGCTGACTTCTAAGAGGTACGGCCATTCGCCAGACTGCGCGCCTGCCATC